>NC_087173.1:8497985-8510485 GCF_035594125.1 Scylla paramamosain
AATAAATAAATAAATAATAATAATAATAATAATAATAATAATAATAATAATAAAAATAAAAATGATAAAAAATATCCTGATTAAATGATGAAATAAAAAAAAGTTTTTATCTATAATCGAAATTTTTACTAACTTATCTCGATCACAAAACTTTTAAACATAAGGTATTGAAAGATGCTTTTACGTAATTTTTACATCGTTTTTCAATCTCAGTCTTTAAGGAATAAATTTTAAGGGTAAAGTAGTTGAGTGACAGCATCTGTAAACACCTGCTTGAGAACATGCGTCACATCTCAATCACAAGCCAACACAGCCGCCCTGCCTGGGAAAGAGACACCGCAACATTTGTGCCAAAACAGTGTGCCTTAAATGGCTCACTTCTGCTAGGAAAGACACGAATGTTGGGAGGAATAAACTTCAGCTTCCTGTCAAGAGTAAATTCAGGACAGGAACGTTGAAGGCACTGATCAGGTGATCATAATCATTGCAGAGGCGCGGAATGCAGGCTGTTACTGGGAAGATCCAGGGTGTACAGTAAATGCATCCCCGTGAATGAAATTAGCTTATATTTTATGCTGCTACACGTGAGTGGAACAACAAAACAGAAGACCACTAGTATAAAAAATAATGATAATAGAAAACATTTTAAACGTGATTTTTTTTTTTTTTCATCCAGATTAAAAGAACTTATTTATAAAAGGAACGCAAAGTGTTTTGAATATTTATATTTCATTCATAATCAACCTTGGATCATGGTTAAGGACAGCGTGTGTTGATGGTGCACGTGCATGGCCCGATGTCAGAGCCACTGGTGCAGGTTATGATGACAATAATGATAGTGCTAGTAGAAATGATAATGATAATAGTTTTTCATCTGAAGCATGTACTCGTTAGCATAAAGAAAACATTAAATATACTAAAAAGAAAAAATAAATAAATAACGTAATGTGGATGTTTTGAAGCATTGTCACAAAGGCGGCGCTGCGGTCTACAGGGAAGGAAGAGCAGGTATGAGAAAGAAAACAGCTAGGAAGAGTACATGGGTGTGATTAGGTGTGATTCGATTTGTGGTCCGTGGGAAAGTAGTTTTCTCTCTCTCTCTCTCTCTCTCTCTCTCTCTCTCTCTCTCTCTCTCTCTCTCTCTCTCTCTCTCTCTCTCTCTCTCTCTCTCAACACTATCACGAATAACCCTGTAAGGACGAGCTTGAAAATTGATGATGTTCTTTGCGTTCCTTTACGTGCTCCTTTTAATACAATATATAGAAACTTGTCAGTGTACCACGTGTTTGTGGATCTTTTTAGGGCGTGTTAAGCTTGAAAAGGTCCTTGTACTTGGTTTGTGCCGAGCTGAATGAGAGAGAGAGAGAGAGAGAGAGAGAGAGAGAGAGAGAGAGAGAGAGAGAGAGAGAGAGAGAGAGAGAGAGTTGTAGGTGCTAGAGAAGTAGTCACACCAACAGAAGCTTTGAGGGAGTAGTGGTGGCATCGCTTTGTCACTCCCTACAGCTGTGTGTGTGTGTGTGTGTGTGTGTGTGTGTGTGTGTGTGTGTGTGTGTGTGCGCGCGCTTCGTCCATTAACTTTCTCGTGAGTGGCTTAGAGAGAGAGAGAGAGAGAGAGAGAGAGAGAGAGAGAGAGAGAGAGAGAGAGAGAGAGAGAGAGCGTATTGCGTTGTTAGATTCAGGTTTGGACTTGGTATTAGTAGTGGTGTGGTGGTAATCAAGCGTGTGTGTATGTGTGTGTGTGTGTGTGTGTGTGTGTGTGTGTGTGTGTGTGTGTGTGTAAAAGATAAATATATCAATGGCGTTGTTGTGACGACCTTGACAAGGGTGGTAAGTAGCAGGTCCTAACGGCACACACACACACACACACACACACACACACACACACACACACACACACACACACACACACACACACACACACACACACACTCTTTAACAGACATACAACCATCCAACAAACAACGATGACCTTGAAATCGTAATAGTGGAGGTAATATTATGATAGAGAGGAAGGGGAGGAGGGACAGGGGAAGGGATTGGAGGTGGAGGGGGTGGTGGGTGTAACAGCGTAGTAAGTTTGTTGAGGAGGGGGAGAGAGGAGAGAACCAGTCCACGCACGTTCACACCGCAACACCAGTATAGTATTGGTGGTTTTGGTTGTGGTTGTAGTAGCAGTAGTAGTCGTAGTAGTAGTAGTAGTAGTAGTAGTAGTAGTAGTAGTAGTGATGTCTTGTATTTTGTTTTTGTCCAGAAAGGAATATTATCATTGTCTACTTACCTATTCAGATTCTTGTGATATGATAACGATGAATGAGAGAAGGGGTGTGTGTGTTTGGGTGGGCCGGGGGCGGGGGGCAGATGGGCGTGCGTCGTATGCGCTCACACTTATCATAACAAGAAATTTGGGACACGTTGCTTCAACCTCGCTAAAAAATAAGCCATCAGTCCATATTTTCTCTCACATAATTTTAGAGGAAGTGAAAACATGATGGGAAATTTAATAAGTGCAAAGTCCTTGTGATTAAACATCAGGCCTAACTAATGTTTTTTTTTCTTTTATGAATGTATAAGTAAATAAACCACTCAGTTTTAGTAAGTTATATAAATTATCGATAAATTACAATATATTTAAAAGTTATGTATATATAGGTGTTTAATCTATCAGAACTTATAAACAGCAGCAGCAACAACAATACCAGTAACAAATATACTTCATAGTTAACCACATTCCAACAATAACAACTTAATTGCCACTCCAACAGCTTTTCAAAACACCCACAACAACACCACCACCACCACCACACACACACACACACACACACACACACACACACACACACACACACCAAAAACAACAACAACAACAACAACTTACATAACCTTTCCACCCGAGTGACCAGCCCACCGTCAGCCAGCTCGCCAAGCTTCCCACGCGATGCTGATGTTGCAACACAGCAAAAACCAACAAAACAAAAATGGAAAAAAGCCTCGAAAAAGTTGGTGGTGTCTGAATAAAACAGACAAAACGGAAGGGAGTAATTTTAGAATCCAGCCACCTTAGATACCACACAGACAATCACACGGAGGTACGCAGACAGGTAAAATATAAATACTCGTGTTTAGGAACTTGGGTGGAGAATTAGTGGTGGTCGTGGTGGTGGTGGTGGTGGTTGGAGTCATGTGCGAATGATGTTGCTTGGAATCAAAACGCCTATTAATAGCAAACTCAAACGAATGACAAGGACTGAAGGTCAAAAGCAAAAGGCAACGACAGGAGATAAAAACACCAAGGGTAAACATAATGCCCTAATATTTAAGGGGAAAAGGGAAGGTGAAAGACAAGTACGAAGATCGAAATGAAAAAGACGAAAAGAGAAGGTTTTAGACTGAAGGCTATGAAGGCTATGAATGAAGTAAAAAAGTCTGAAAACAAAGGGAACCTGAATGCTGAAGGGAAAGGCTGAGGGGTCGCGTCACGATGTAGTGATTAGTAGTAGGATTTGGCTAACTGGTGGTGTAAGACTGGTTCAGGCTGGTATGCCACGCTGCCTCTCTCTCTCTCTCTCTCTCTCTCTCTCTCTCTCTCTCTCTCTCTCTCTCTCTCTCTCTCTCTCTCTCTCTCTCTCTCTCTCTCGTTGTTAATCTCATGCATATTTGCTGTTTCTACAACAAGTTACTATTACTACTACTAAAAAATAACTGATTAAACGTAACAAACTACCACCACCACCACCACTACTACTACTACTACTACTACTACTACTACTACTAGTACTACTACTACTACTACTACTACTACTACTACTACTACTACTACTACTACAGTACCGATATAAACAATATGACGTAATGACCTTGAGGTGGTTGGGTGCATGATCCCATCCTCCTCCTCCTCCTCCAATCTTCCATTTCCTCCCCATCCCTCCATCACGTCGAACTTCTTCGAAGCTTTACCACCGTTATCTCTCTCTCTCTCTCTCTCTCTCTCTCTCTCTCTCTCTCTCTCTCTCTCTCTGTGTGTGTGTGTGTGTGTGTGTGTGTGTGTGTGTGTACGAAAAAAGTTAATCGATCGCATTGTTGTTGTGTATTTTTGCACACACACACACACACACACACACACAGAGAGAGAGAGAGAGAGAGAGAGAGAGAGAGAGAGAGAGAGAGAGAGAGAGAGAGAGAGAGAGTTGCATGACAACGCGAGACAGGAAGAGACTGGAAGAAGTGTTTGTTGCTGCGGTGTTGGAGAAAGTATTGAAGGACAAGGCACATATAACCATAGCTTCAAGGGTCGCTTCTTATTGCGTGATGGCTAAACGTTACTACATTGCGCAACTCTTCCCGCAAAAAAGAAAAACAAAAAAGTGACGAAGCTTTTATTCGTGCTGCCTGTTGCATTATTTTTACTGGTTTTAGTGGCAGTTACAGTGATGGCTGCTTGAGATGTTTGAGTTGTATGATGTTGCTGTAGTAGTAGTTACACACACACACACACACACACACACACACACACACACACACACACACCTTTAATATTAACCTTATGAATTCCATAGCTTCTAAAATGTTTCGTGTCTTATTTTCGTGTTTATTTATTTAACAATTATTTACTGAGAAATTCAGCTTCAAAGCTCAATTGTGTCAACACAAACATCGAAATAAAACATTAGTTGGTCTCTAAGTAAAGTGTTTATCTAATGAACCATGTACTACTTACTGAAGGTGGCACGTAAACACACACACACACACACACACACACACACTTGCCACAGCGTCTAGACAATATGCTAAAAAAAAAGGATCATTACCAAGTCCAGTTAGATAAGCTGGATTGTGGTGTTGCTGGCGCCATTAACTCCTTATTGTCTGTCTGTAATCAAATGAGAACATTTATTTCGTGATTGGAATGACGGGTATTCTTTGTATCAGGAATGCAAGTGAGGGGAAGTGAAATTTGAATGGTGGTGGTGGTGGTAGTAGTAGTAATAGTAGTAGTAGCATTAGATATTTATCAACGAGAGAGGGGGGGACAGATATACAGTATACGTAAACATTACACGGTTTTGCCCTACTTATGGGAACGAGGGCCCCTACCCTTATTACCACTCAGTACACTCCCTCCCACCTCTCCCGTATTTTGTTCCTCCGCACACAAACCTTTATATATATATATATATATATATATATATATATATATATATATATATATATATATATATATATATATATTTTTTTTTTTTTTTTTTTTTTTTTTACCAAGAACATAACTGATGAGACTTAAGAAGGTAAGAGGAAGGCAGAGGAGAAACGGGAGCTTGGGGGAAGGGTGATAGGTCATGGTGGTGGTAGTGGTATTATTATTATTATTATTATTAGTAGTAGTAGTAGTAGTAGTAGTAGTAGTAGTAGTAGCAGTAGTAGTGGTGGTGGTGGTGGTGGTGGTAAGGGAAAAATATATATTGATTTTATGTATGTAATTGTCGCGAAAAAAAATATATTGATTTTTATATGTAATGTTCGTTGTTGTCTGTCGTCGTCGTCGTCGTCGTCGTCGTCGTCGTCGTCGTCGTTGTTGTTGTTGTTGTTGTTGTTGTTGTTGTTGTTGTTGTTGTTGTTGTTGTTGAAGCACTGTAATTAAATAACTTCAGATTCCCTCATCACTAAAGCGCCATCATTGTTGTTATGATGGCGGCGGAGTGGGTGGTGGCGAGGGGAAGGGAAGTGGGGCGTGGGGGTGGGGAGCCAAGATTGTAGTAAACAGAGAGACGTTCAAGGGCAATGTGTAACCTCCTCCTCCTCCTCCTCCTCCTCCTCCTCCTCCTCCTCCTCCTCCTTTTCCCACACACCTCCCTTGCCTGCCATAAGACAACATCGTCCATAAACGCATGCAGAGAGAGAGAGAGAGAGAGAGAGAGAGAGAGAGAGAGAGAGAGAGAGAGAGAGAGAGAGAGAGAGAGAGAGAGACGGGGGGAGGATTAGCAACGGAAGGGAAGTGATAAAATTTGAAGCTTGCATGAGGAAGTGAATGAAATGGAAGGAAATATTTTTGTAGAGAAAGACTTCGAAGAAAGAGGAATGGAGACAGCAATAGAAGAAAGAGGAATAGAAAGGGAATTTGATGTCAGTATGGAATAGGACGCAAGCTAAAGGAGGAGTAAAGGAAAGGGAAGATGTTTATAAGGAATTGCTGGGAGGAAAAGGAAGGGAACATCAAAAAGTATATCCGTAAGAAGGGGTGATGTCTGCAGGGTAGGAATACAAGAAATGTAAGGAAGATATTTGTAACTGTAGGAGGGAAGTCAAGATTTGTACAAGGAATGGGATAGAACAAAGGAAGAAGGGAAGGAGATAAAGAAAGGGAAGCTGGAAGTAATCAGTAGGAATGGAGTGGAAGAAAATTAATATATAGACATGGGGGGAAAGGACAGGGTTCCATAGGGATTGGAATGGGAAGGAAAAAAAAAAATAAAAAGGAATGGAGGGACAGGAATGAGGCAGGAATTCTTACAGGGAAGCTAACGGAGGATAGGGAAGCAATCGTCGTAAAATGCCGATAGTGGTAGTGGATGTGTGGATAGCGTAAAGGTGAGCTGTGTGGATTGAGGAGGGGAAAGTGGTAGGAAATGACTGGGGTTGCGAATGTTAGTAAACACTGTATCCAAGTCCTAACCCCTCCTCCTCCTCCTCCTCCTCCTCCTCCTCCTCCTCCTCCTCCTCCTCCTCCTCCTCCTCCCTACCGTTCATTATTGTCTCAGTGTTGCCTTCCCTCGCCTTAATTTCTTTGTTTTTCCTCATTTTGTCCTCCCATACCTAGCCATTTTGCACCTTTAATCAATTTATGGTTCACTCCTGGTTTACCATCTCCCTTTCACTTTCCTCCCGCCTCCCACTGTAATCCTCCCTGCCCCTTCCCATAATTCCCTCCTCCTCCTCCTCCTCCTCCTCCTCCTCCTCCTCCTCCTCCTCCTCCTCGCATAACCGCACAAGCCACGGTTGGCAGAGTCGCTTAGGTCAAAGCGGATGTAGGGAGGAGAGAGAGAGAGAGAGAGAGAGAGAGAGAGAGAGAGAGAGAGAGAGAGAGAGAGAGAATGTACACAACTGGTGTCGTGTTTTCTCCCGTCTTTTTTTTTTACTCTCTCTCTCTCTCTCTCTCTCTCTCTCTCTCTCTCTCTCTCTCTCTCTCTCTCTCTCTCTCTCTCTCTCTCTCTCTCTCTCTCTCTCCATCAGACACCGCTATTGCTTTATCAGTCCTTCCAAACACTATCTTATCTCCACCCTACCTGCCAGTGTGTTTACCTTGAGTAAGTCACCCCTTCATCCTTGCTGGCCCCAGAGAGAGAGAGAGAGAGAGAGAGAGAGAGAGAGAGAGAGAGAGAGAGAGAGAGAGAGAGAGAGAGAGAGAGAGCTCGACCCCATCAAACTCACTCGCTTGCATAAACAAAACTCTCTCTCTCTCTCTCTCTCTCTCTCTCTCTCTCTCTCTCTCTCTCTCTCTCTCTCTCTCTCTCTCTCTCTCTCTCTCAGGTGTTAGGGGAAAGCACCTCTGCCTGCCTAGTCTCTCTCTCTCTCTCTCTCTCTCTCTCTCTCTCTCTCTCTCTCTCTCTCTCTCTCTCTCTCTCTCTCTCTCTCTCTCTCTCTCTCACCTTCCACCATCCGGCTGCCTCACATTCCAGTTCTTCAAGAGTTCCTGCACACACATTACCTGCTGGAAGAGAGAGAGAGAGAGAGAGAGAGAGAGAGAGAGAGAGAGAGAGAGAGAGAGAGAGAGAGAGAATATTAGTTTGTTTATCAGTTTTAGAATAGTGATGGTACTGATAGTGTAAATACGTAGTTCGTTAAATTTCGAATTATTGTTATTTTTATTATTATTATTATTATTATTATTATTATTATTATTATTATTATTATTATTATTATTATTACTATTATTATTATTATTATGTCAAGTTTTATCGTCCTCACTAGTAAATTGTTGTAATGGAGGAGAGGAAGATGTATGTACAGTACGTATGCTGCGGAGAGAGAGAGAGAGAGAGAGAGAGAGAGAGAGAGAGAGAGAGAGAGAGAGAGAGAGAGAGAGGAAGGGCAGTATGGGTGGGGAGCGGCAGGAGGAGAGGGACGGAGAACAGAAGAGGGTGAGGGACGAGTAGGAGGAGGTACAGGGAGTGGGGGAGTGGCTGGCTGGCTGGCTGGCTGGCTGCCCCGTCAAAACAAACTGGGATTGGCGCCCGGCTGGTTGTGTTGTGGTGGTGGAAGGATGTGGTATGCGTGGAGGTGTGTGTGTGTGTGTGTGTGTGTGTGTGTGTGTGTGTGTGTGTGTGTATAGCGAGGTGACGGTAGCGGCATGAGGAGAATGCAAAAAAAAAAAAAAAAGGCGCGCCATTATTTTTATTATGTTTGAACACACACACACTAGCCATGTGACCATTTTATACTGAAATCCAGCGTTGGTCGGTCCGTCAGGCACGTAGGCAGGTAGAATGGACAGCAGAAAGGCAGGTAGATTGATAGATAATCACGCAAGCAGAGAGCGGGGGAGGGGGGGAGACATTCCAGGAAGGAAAGAAAACAAATATTTGCTTTTTATGATTTTTTTTTAGCAATTTTGCCTTGTATTTGAGAGAGAGAGAGAGAGAGAGAGAGAGAGAGAGAGAGAGAGAGAGAGAGAGAGAGAGTTGGACGAACATAATACCAACATCCAACCCTCATCCTACGTGTGTTCGTACGCAGCTGCTGTTGTCATACTTTTCCGTCACTCCCGCCTTGTTTTCACTGCCTTTTCTCGAAGTTTCCAAGTAATAGCGATCTCCTCCTCTTACTCTACTACACATAAGATTAATTTTGTACCTGTAATGTCTTTGAACCCCGTGTGTGTTTGTGCGTGCGTGTTATGATTGCGGGGTGTAAATAATGCCTAAGCGAGAGGCCGGTAAAGGGAGAGAAGAGGAAGGAAGCCTCTGCCTCATTTGCAGTATGCAGACATTTGGCTTCACCTGCTGACTCACCTAAACTCACGGCATACACTTGCGTATGCCTACCCTGTCACTAAGCTATCACCTCCTCACCAACAGTACTACTACAAACATTTGTCTTTTGAATTTCGTACTGTGTAGTGCATTTATTTATTCAGGTGGGGGTTTGTTTCGGTGAAGGCGGATGTGACCGTGATGTGAGGTCTATGCCTGACCGGGGTGTTGGCCGGGCTTGTGTTGCTTTACATGTGAGGTATCGTTATCCTGACGTTCATGTAGGGAGATGGTCGTCATGTGCATGTGTGAGGGTGTGCACAGGACGCGCCACCTTAAAGCTGTCAGGGGACAAACACGAGCGAGGCTGCTGGGCGGCGGTGAGGCGCATGCGCACATCGCCTCCTCC
The DNA here is from genome assembly GCF_035594125.1 of Scylla paramamosain. Lineage (NCBI taxonomy): Eukaryota > Metazoa > Arthropoda > Malacostraca > Decapoda > Portunidae > Scylla > Scylla paramamosain. The sequence goes on from NC_087173.1 coordinate 8,507,358, forward strand.
CGCCAGCCGCTGCCAGCCCCACTACCAAGACCACTCGATAATTACTTTCCCTAGTGTTATTCCCTCGCATCTTTTACCATATTTGGTCTTGGGAACTTGACATATGTATAATGCACAGTCCACCCCATGAGGTATTTGTGGGGGGTAGTGGTGTTAAGGGTGGTGTGTGAGGTAGTGGCGGGCGACGTGTGGCTCTGCGAGTTGGCATCACTCTTGTAAACACAGTCCCAAGGTCAATACTGGATGCGCGCGAACCCGACGATCTTCTCAAATATTTATGTTTTGCATCTTTAGATTTACTATTTACGGACTGCACAAGAATGAGTAGATGACGCTGGTGTGTGTGTGTGTGTGTGTGTGTGTGTGTGTGTGTGTGTGTGTGTGTGTGTAGGTTGAAGGGGGCCGGTGAGGGGTTCACGTGGAGAATAGGAAGATTGTGAAGGATTAAGTCACAATTGTCCCTGTCTGGACACATGGGTTTTCTGAGAGTAGTAGTCGGAGGTTGTAAATTTCTGCTGCGATTCGTCCACCATTCATAGTTTGATTTTGAGACTGGCCATCATAACCCTCTGCGTTGAGAGAGAGAGAGAGAGAGAGAGAGAGAGAGAGAGAGAGAGAGAGAGAGAGAGAGAGAGAGAGAGCAGTATCGGTAGGGTTCATGTTAGCTTGCGATGCCCCTGTGGTATGGCAGAAGGGAAGGGGCCATTCCAGCGTACCACAGATGAAAGCAGTACGGAGTTGCGTCAAGATACAAAGGCATGTCAGCATCGTGTGTTACCAGGTCAGGTTTTCGGTAGATTGATACACGGGCGGGCAAGTTGTAGACTCTTCGTGTTATTTTTATACACGACGTCCTCTGGCGTCTTCGTATACTTATCATGGTCACGAGGCCCGCGTGTCCCCGAGGCTGCTTGATTTGTCGTGTTATGTTGGGAGGCTTGCTTGTTGCTGGCGCTGCTCAACCTGATGTTGCTGTGTCCTCACGCGTATTGTACTGTACACCGCAGTTCATGAATACAAGCAAGCGATGTCTTTTTAAATAACTGAAAAAAGCTGTTTCTGCCGCACAATTTCTCTGCAGTCTAAATTTCTCCCGTTATTATTAGTTTTATATTCATCAGTTTCTATTTTTTTTTCGTATTAGCCAGTTTGTCAGTTTTTGTTTCTTTTTTTTATATATAGACTGTTACTACCCCTTCAGATATGTACGGTTTTGTACTCATTATTAGGCATTACATGTTAGTTATTGATGTGTTACTCCTACAACTATATACTTTTTATAACTTCCATTTTGTTTCACTATATTTGTGTAATTATGTGCTTTAGAGACCGTGAGTAGATTAGCGTAGCAGTGTGAATGAAGGGAATGAAAAGTGTGTGTGTGTGTGTGTGTGTGTGTGTGTGTGTGTGTGTGTGTAGTATGCCGTGAGGTACAGTTCTCGTACTCCTCGACCCCCCTCTCCCTCTTCCTCCTCCTCTCCCGACCCTTTATCATGCCGGTGTTAAAGGTGAAAGGTTGTGTGTGTGTGTGTGTGTGTGTGTGTGTGTGTGTGTGTGTGTGTGTGTGTGTGTGTGTGTTGCATGCATGGATCCGTATATATAACCTGGTGACTATGGCGACCTCTCTCTCTCTCTCTCTCTCTCTCTCTCTCTCTCTCTCTCTCTCTCTCTCTCTCTCTCTCTCTCTCTCTCTCTCTCTCTCATTGTAATGGATGTGTGTACACCACCACCACCACCACTACTACTACTACTACTACTACTACTACTACTACTACTACTACTACTACTACTACTACTACGCATTACTCTCTTTGTAGTACGAACCTTTACTCATCTCTTGCAGTCCTCCTCCTCCCAACCTCTGCGTTCCTCCTGAGAACCGCGCGCGCGTGTGTGTGTGTGTGTGTGTGTGTGTGTGTGACATGCTTTGGTTGCGGAAGGGGGTTTGCATGAGGGAGGAGATTTTTTGGGGGTGTGATTGATAGCCGGGTGTTGGATATTGATGAGAGAGAGAGAGAGAGAGAGAGAGAGAGAGAGAGAGAGAGAGAGAGAGAGAGAGAGAGAGCTGGAGGTAAGGGGGGTGTGGTGGATCAATCGGGTAGTGGTGGTGGTGGTGGTACAATTACGTCAGAGAGAGAGAGAGAGAGAGAGAGAGAGAGAGAGAGAGAGAGAGAGGATGTAATGCAAGTTCTAAACCCTTCCCTACCCCACTGCTCTCTCTCTCTCTCTCTCTCTCTCTCTCTCTCTCTCTCTCTCTCTCTCTCTCTCTCTCTCTCTCTCTCTCTCTCACACACACACACACACACACACACACACACACACACACACACACACACACACACACACACACACACACACACACGACCTGCCCCAACATCTTTACTTGGCGCATTTATATTTTTTCTTACTTTCCTTTTTTTCGCTTTTTATTTTATCCAGATTGGTCTTGTATCTCAGTTTTTGTTGAAAGCTACTTCATTTTATAGTTTCTATTTCTTTTATACATTTTTGGTGAGTTTTCCGTTCATTTAATGTATAAGAACTAGTTTTATTCATGTTTTGAGTTATCTTGATATTAATTTTAATTTGTCTTGCATAACTGACTAATTTGTATCTAGTTGAATATATAGATTAGAACGATGTTTTCGCACGTTCCTTCTAGATGATTAGTTTTAGGTCAACTCAGATTTGACTTGCCCTACATAACTATCTGACTGATTGGCTTAGATTTGATCCAGTGTGATGTATAATATCTTTAGGCTGACTCACTAAATAGCTTTCAACTGGTAAACATGGCTTCATACTAACAGACTGACAGAAAATTTTACTGGTATATCTGACAACCTGCGTAACTGACTGACTGTGACTGCCTGGTGACTTGGTAGAGTGACTTGATTTGCTTATTGACTGTCTTCCGCCACACAGTCTAACAAGATGCCCTGCTCGCTGACTGACTGAATTTCATGTCAGGGCGGATAATTTGAAAGCGCGGCCTCTCCCCGTCCTGCCTGTCTGCCCTTGCCGCGCTCTTGGGTAACCTGACTTGACTGACGGACGGACGGGTTGGCTGACTGGGTGGTGCGTTGGCTGAAATGAGAGTGAAAGTGTGACCCTGCCTGTTCTCCTTT
>NC_087173.1:8512985-8597985 GCF_035594125.1 Scylla paramamosain
GATATGTATGACCTCTGCATGCTGTTTATTGCAGAGCTCTCCTCCTCCTCCTCCTGCTCTTCTTCTTCTTCTTCTTCTTCTTCTTCTTCTTCTTCTTCTTCTTCTTCTTCTTCTTCTTCTTCTTCTTCTTCTTCTTCTTCTTCTTCTTCTTCTTCTTCCTCCTCCTCCTCCTCCTCCTCCTCCTCCTCCTCCTCCTCCTCCTCCTCCTCCTCCTCCTCCTCCTCCTCCTCCTCCTCCTCCTCCCCCTTCCTTTTTTCCCTCCTCCCACGTGTCCTGTTTTCCTTCCTCGCTCCTCACCACACGAGAGAGAGAGAGAGAGAGAGAGAGAGAGAGAGAGAGAGAGAGAGAGAGAGAGAGAGAGAGAGAGAGAGACCTTTGTCATTCATGTACAGTGTATTTCAGCTGCTACTACTACTACTACTACTACTACCTACTACTACTACTACTACTACTACTACTACTACTACTATTACTACTGCCGCCACCACCACTATAATACTACTGCTCTTGTTGCTGTTACTACTACTGGTACCACCATCACTTGTACCATTGTTACAGATGCTGTTAGTGGTTTTTTACTTCAGTCCTCCTCCTCCTCCTCCTCCTCCTTATCATTAAACAGTATTGATCTGTTTTGGTGAAGTTCGGTGGACAGCGTTGGCGTTACCGGGGTGAGCGCGGGCGGGTGGAAGTCTCTGGGGCAGGGAGGGGAAGGAGAGGAGCAGGGGGAGGAAGGGTGGGGGAGGAAAGATGAAAGAGGCGGTCTGGGAGGGCAAGGAAGGAAAGGGGAGGAAAAATGGATGAGAAGAAGAGGGAAGGGTAAGAGAAGAAAATGGTGAAAGGGATTCAGGAGAGAGAGAGAGAGAGAGAGAGAGAGAGAGAGAGAGAGAGAGAGAGAGAGAGAGATTTAAGCTTATTTACTGATCTGCTGTGCGTGCCAATTTGAATAAGACTTGAGGCCCAAAAGATCAGCGAGTATGTTAAGCTCGTAGCCATTACTTCTATATTAATTATCATCACTTTCTACCCCGTAAACTTTATACCTTTAATATTAAAGAGTAAGCGAGCACATTAGGGGACATAATTCTTCATATACCCCGCCATTATCCGTGTAGGCACCGTTCTCTTTCATGGAGGGGGTGAGAGGGAACTCGCGCCATGCAGATAACAAAGTCATCACCGCCACACCACACCGCGCGATAGCTGCTGATTATGAGAGATTGGGTTTGTGTGAGGGTCAGTTATTTGTTATTTATCACTTGGTTAGTCAGGTAGTGTGTATATTTACCTAGTTCTAGTGTACAGTGAGTGAGTCAAGCTCGTGTTGTCATGTCTTCGTAATTATTCGTATCTTTGCATATTTTGCCGCCCGCTTCGCCCAGCCTTTCCAAGCGTCGATACTCGTATTTCGGAGGTTACGTAAATTTCGTAATATTGTTAAGCATTTTTAGTGTGCGTGCGTGCGTGCGTTTGCGTGTGAAGAAGCGGTTCAGTGTTGTGATATGCACTGCATTGTACAGATTACATTCTTTCCCTTGCGTGTTATTTTTCATGGTTTTCTATTGATTTGTCATTCCATATATACTGTATTATAACGATTTCCCGTTTTTCGTTGCCTTTATTTTGTATTTCCTTGTTTCACGTGTTGGTTTCTGTAGTTGTGACTTGCATGTTTCGTCACTCCCATCGTGAGGCAGCGACCTTGCGTGGCGTCTACAGGTGAGCACATCACATTACACTTTTACCGTCGTGTGATTCCCTTCCTCGATGAACCATTGATAACCGACCAGCCTCCAGCGGCAGCATTGTCCCAGCGTGCCGCCGCCCCATCCTGGGTTGCCATGGTGATGACATATCGGACGACATTGTGGTGATAATATGATAGGAAGGCGCGAGGTGGCGGCGGCGGTGACAGCTGTGGTGGCGGTGGCGGTGGTGGTATAGAGACAGTGACAAAACCGCCCTTCCCTGCGCCACGCTGCAAGGTTTTCTTTATTAATTTATTCTTTGCCTTCCCCGCGCCGGAAGTGATGACCCAGTGCCGCCATGGGGTTCATTCATTCTCGGGTGGCGGAAGTGGCCGTCACGGTGCCTGGCTCGGCGCTCTGCTGTCAACAAAACCTGTCGGCACCCTTAGGTCACGCGGACTGAGGGAGGCTGGCAATGTGTTCCCTCTATTTATGCGTCATAATGTAGAATAGATTTATTATACGCTGTTGTAGGAAATGCGTCATGTTGCAACATACACCTGACTTTAAACAATTATGGGAATGGAACAGAGGGAAATGTTTTCGTTTTGACTTGCTAAGGAACTTCTTTGCGTATAGGTACAGTTGCCTTAGGAAGTGTTGTCACCAAACCATGTGAATTTGATGATTAAATCCTTTAGAAGTTATTATAACTACAAATGAACTGCTCTCTCTCTCTCTCTCTCTCTCTCTCTCTCTCTCTCTCTCTCTCTCTCTCTCTCTCTCTCTCTCTCTCTCTCTCTCTCTCTCTCTCTCTCTCTCTCTCTCTCTCCTTTTATTATTAGTTATTGTTATTGTTATTATAGTGGTGGTATTATTATTATTATTATTATTATTATTATTATTATTATTATTATTATTATTATTATTATTATTATTATTGATTCTTATTTTCTATTTCAAAAATTAGTGTTCAATAGTGTTACAAAGCTTATGTAAAATATTGGACTTGTATAGTCACGAGTTTTACAACTTTGTTATGTAAAATGTGCTTGAACTTACAAGGTCTCTTGTATTGATTATTCAAGTTTTGTGTGTGTGTGTGTGTGTGTGTGTGTCTGTATACATGTCAACATACCAAACATAGTCCTTTGTGAGTTCCTTGTACCGAGCAAAACAGGATCAAGTCCAACACTTTACATGCTTCAGGTGTGTTGAAGGTCAGTATCAATAACAGGTGTCTTTTGTTGCAGTGCCGCCAACAGCTGTCCCACATCCCCTCGAGGCGGCCATGGGGGACTAGGGGCCATGAAGAAGGGGGTTAATGCAGAAAACCTTGTCCAGGCTGCATATGCTGCCATGGAAGACAAAGGGGACATTGCCAACACAGGTGAGATGACCACCATCCACCCCATCCACTGCCCCTGCCATTGTGTCCTTAGTGCTGTCACATGTACATCTTTCCTTGTAATATCCAGCAGACTTATCCTACAGTGTGTGTGTATTGTCATAGATTCAAGCTGACCCAACAAACTCAAAATACACATGAGTAGGCCTTACAGTCTTACATCAATAACAAAACCTTGATAAGTCCTTGAACCCTCATGTCAGATCTACACTGTTCATATTCTGCCATGTGTTTGATGTCAGAAATGTTATTCATAACGGCCATGATAAAGAAAGGAATAGCTTTGTCATTGATGGCATAGGTTACTAGGAGGGTAGTCTCACCTTGAGGCACCATGGGTCAATAATTTTTTGTCAACTCAAAGGTTTCAGGGTTTTTAGTTCCTGTGTAGATTCTCTTCCTCCTTGCTGTTGTCTCACTTTTCCTGGGTTATGTAACATACTTAATTGTTTTGATATTGCACATCATTACCATAACAATTTAATTTTCATTATTAATAAGTAACAGTTATTTCCATCCTGTTTTGATTTTTTCTTAACATTAAATGTTCTTATCTATGAAGATCATATTACTTGTCAAAGTTTGTTACAAGATTGGCAGCAGATCAGAGAAGTTAACCTTTTACTGCTAATGACAGTAGCAGTGGCACTAGTTATTTCATTTGAGTACTTAGACAGTTTTAATGAGAATGAATATAAAATACATGCACTGACTGGTTTGAACTACAGTATTATGTTATTTTTTTCAGTGGTGTCATTTAAAGTTAAACTCAACTTGCACTAGACCTTTCTATTTGTTTTTTGAAAACCTGTAACAAAGATTTGAGAGAAAATGCTAAACAAAAGATGAAAATGCAGAAGGTTACTCATCTTCTGACCACAGTTGTGGATCTTTATTTATAACCCTGAGTCCCACATGTCTCTCAAAAGCAACTGTGTTTCATTCTCTATTACAGTTTTGAACCTTTCTCAAGACCACAGATCGCTAAGGTCTTACCATGTCCTCCCCTCAGTTACTGTGTCGACAACCCATGAAGAGAGCCAGATAAATCTTGGGGCCTCCAACCAACAGTACCATAATGGCATCCAGGCATCCATAGCTGATGAGGGGTACTTCACCTCGCCACAACCTCCAGACCAGCCTCACAGTCCACCTGGATCAAAGGTACAGTGGGTCAGCTGAACTTTTTAACTCCAGTTCTAGTCAAGTTTCTTCTTAAATATGTACAATTTTTTTGACACTTTTACGTGTGTTACAGTCTCTTTAATAGTTCTGTAGTGGAAAATAAAAAATTTATTTTTCCTTTTTCTGCATCTCCATACAAATATTTTTTACTGTACTCTTAATGTTAAAAAAAAATCATAGTCCTAAGCAGTAAAAGGGTTCATTCATAATGTGTAAGGAACATTCATGATTGTGAGTTTCTGAATATCTTGTTTTTCTATTTTGATTACATTTTCCTTTTCCCCAGGATGACTCCAAGCCACCTTACTCATATGCCCAGCTCATCGTCCAAGCCATCTCCTCAGCTCCAGACAAGCAGCTCACGCTCAGTGGAATATACTCCTACATTACCAAACATTATCCTTACTACCGCACTGCTGACAAGGGCTGGCAGGTGAGGAGCATTACTAACCCCAGTCCCATTACAGGTTGATCTCATTTATCATTGCTCTGAATGTCTGTGAATGAGGTTTTCAGCATCTAAGGTACTATCAAATTCTGAAGTTGAGTAACTTACACATGGTTCCACTGTTTCTTGTGTTTTCCATCTATCTAAATCATCTGCTCAGCTAAGAATCCATAATTTCTCAGGATTTGTAAAGATTTTGTTTTCATGTCAGAGGATTGAGGGGAAATGGAAATGAATGTAGGTTATGCAAGTTATGACTACAACTGAACAATGGGGAAGGAAGAGAGTGAGTAAAAAAGAGGTGGATCCATTATGTGAATCAAGATATGAGAAGAGCTTAGGAGAGGATATTTTCAATTGAAATGGGCTCCAGATTCTGATCATGTCTAGTGATCATAAGAATAAAATAAACCTGAAGTTTGTAGAATTTTGTTTGAATTTGACTATCAGGTTCCAGTTTTAGTATAAAATGATTTCCTCTTCTACCTAGTGTTTCAACAAAATATTCAAGAAAGAAACAGGAAAAAAGACTTGTTTAATCTAATATTGTGAAGCAATTGTCCTTTTGCTTTTGTGGTGGTGTTTGAAGCTGCTTGGGAAAGGGTTCACCACTCTTGTCCCTGTTTAATACATGTGTGACAGAAGGAATTAGAGACATATATAGTAGGGTACGCAACAATGCACAGTTGTTATAATGTACAACTGCAATAATGCACTGAAATTATAATAAATATTTAATCAGAATAACGAACCAAAACTGGCATAATGAACCTGCCACTCGTGCAAGCATTAGAATTTTAATGAAAATTCAATTGGAATAGCAAAACCAAAACTGGCAAGACAAACTTTCCATTCATGTGAGCACTGAAATTTTAATAAAAAAATTAATCAGAATAACAAACTAAAACTTAAAAGAGTAACTCACCAGCTGTGGAGCCTCTGCTGGCCTATCTGCTGCCTGTCCCTTACTCCCTTTTTCCCTTTCCTCTCCCTTCTTTCTCATGTCTCAAACCTCCCTCCCTGTCACCTCCCCTTCCCCTTATCTGTCAGAGATAAGGGACAGGGAAGTGATACCAGCTTTCTCTTTCTCTCTCTCCCCCTCATTCATTTTATGTCATTTTCACTTCATCCTTTCTCACTTTTCTCACTCCTATACATAATTCTATTTTCGTTCTCAATCATTCCTGTTCTATTTAGCAATCTTAGGATTGTTCATACTTTCACAAAGAGAGAGAGAGAGAGAGAGAGCAGTAGGTAAATGTGACCAATATCTATCAAAACAGTGCAAAACTGTGATAATGTGCAAAACTCAGGATGTAAGAATTTAGTACTAGGTGTGTGAAACTCTTGGGAGGATATTGTGTGTATTTGTTTTTATCTCAATGCAGTAGTGGAAATGTACTAATTTTATGTATTTTTTCAAAGATTGTGGATTTTTTTATTTTCTGGTTCCCTGGAACCATTTCATTTTTTAGCCATAGGTTCTTTAGTCACCATAACGCACATTTGCCATAACGAATGCTACATTGGAATGAATCATGTTTGTTGTCATGTACCCTACTGTACATGGTTTTTGGAAAAGAGTCAAAACATTCTTTCATCACTATATTTGCTCTTCATGACACAAGGGAAATAGCAAAAATATTCTGTTTCTCAAGGACAAGTGACAAGTAATGGAGGATATGGGAGCAAAAACAACCCTGTTGTTTACTCATTTCCTGTTATCTGTATGAAATTTGTAGTACTGACATACAGTTTTTTGAGTTTTCAAGCTTTTTTTTCATGAAAATGGGAATTGCAAGGATATGAAGTATTCACATGACAACTTATCATACTGTTTTTTTTTTTTTTACATTCTCTCTCTCTCTCTCTCTCTCTCTCTCTCTCTCTCTCTCTCTCTCTCTCTCTCTCTCTCTCTCTCTCTCTCTCTCTCTCTCTCTCTCTCTCTCTCTCTCTCTCTGCAAACAGGAAGTAATCTAGCCAAGTCTTGAGCTTACTGTCCCTTGTTTTGCCCACAGAACTCCATCCGACACAACCTATCCCTAAACCGGTACTTTGTAAAGGTGCCGCGGTCACAGGAAGAGCCAGGGAAGGGCAGCTTCTGGAAAATTGACCCAGCATCTGAAAGTAAACTAGTGGACCAGGCCTTCAAACGGCGGAGGCAGCGGGGTGTACCAATTTTCAAAACACCCTTTACACACCTCTCAAATAGGTTTGTTTATATTCTGTTGGGATCTGTGCCAGAGAATATTTGTGAGGGGCACTTAGATATTATTGCTTACTCTTTTTGCATCTTTGGCATCATATGATCCATTAATGTGGTCCCTTCAGTTTTTTTTTACTTTTATCTTTTATTTATTTTTTATATGTAAGAATAGCACTGGCCCCTCAGAGAGTCACAATAAATACAGAGGTAAGTCTTGAGAATCTCAAATACCAGTAAGGACAGAATTAGTCATGGTTACTACAATATTACCAGTTATCCTGATTTTTTTAACTTCTTTATTATATGCTATTTGATTATAGTGTTAGTTATTTGTTCATTCATTGTACAATAGCATGTAAGCATATGTAGTCTCTGAAAGGTTATACATTTACCTATACTATGCCTAAGTGAGCTGTTGTGCACTAACATTAGGAAGCCTTACAGTAGAGTTTTTGGTTCAGGTAAAATTATAGTTTTGTCCACAATATATGCCGGCAAATATTGTAATTCATGCATTTTTAATCATAAATCTGTTTTTTTTAATTTTACCTAGAGGATAGCTTCACCAGAATATCCATTTACTTCTTCTCATGCTTGCTTTAATCCTCTCATTCTCCTTTTACACCAATACAGATTTTTAACACTGTTGAAAGAATAAAAGCTGATGAATGTAGGGTAATCAATGTTTAGGAGCACTCCAATATTGCTGAGCTGATTGTTAAACTCTCCCATGGTTGAACAGCAGATCTGCCCCTGCCTCCCCCTCACACATTGGCATGAGTGGGTTGGTCACTCCAGAGTCACTGTCTCGGGAAGGCTCTCCTGTACCGGAGTACGTGGACAGTGCCACTGCCTCTCCCCTCAACCCCCTCAACACGGCTGCACAGTATGATGTGAACACTACCAGCGCGCCGCCATCACCACCTCACCCCCAACAAGGTTTGAACACATCCTCCTTTACTTAGATGCTCTTCTTCAACAACAGAAGATAAGGCAAATGGATGGAGTGAGTGGTGTAACAAAATGCAGAATGAAGCAGCAGTAATGTACTATGTATCCAAGTGATCCCAATCTTTACTTTCTTTGTTTTGACATCTTTTTCTTTCTTAGAGGGAATGAGACAGAAAAAGACTGACATGCATTTCTTACATCACAAAGCTCCATCATCCACTAAAAGTTGTCAAGAGATTGAGGTCAATATAGACAACTGTGCAGCTCATATACACTTGTTAATTTTGCTGTTTATTGAACTCATATTTTAGCTAACTATGGCATTTTTTTACTGCTTCACAGTTGTTTATTTTACTCCGCACCGTTTTCCTTCTATAACATTGGCAGATATTGGTCACATTACAGTCTGTCTAAGTCTACCTCAAAACCTTTCCTGTTCTCTTATTCCTTAGTTGGCTGTGTATTGTTTTTTATACTCTAACTATTAAACTGTCATGTCTTTTTCATTTAAGGTTCACTCATTGCACTTCCCCTCTGTCTCCGTAAATATTGGAAGGCTCTAGATTTATGCCATTAAATTAATATGTTCACATTACACAAATCTTGTGTTAATAATTTATTGCAGCACTGAGTCCCTCTTGACTGTGTTTCAGGTGCCACATTAATAGGTACAAGTGGAGTGAGTGTTCAGAACTCCCAGCAGCTCATGTCTGCCTTACAAGGTGAGATCTGTCAGGCTATTCCTTTTGCCTACTGTTTTAGATTTTATTATTTCATCATCTGTGCAAAACGAGATTGTATATTTTGTATTGTGTTGGAAGAGACTTAATCTACTTGTCACTCTGCATGCATGTGATGAAGAGCAGGGCAGAAAAAGAATCAAATGGAAGAAGTAAAAATTTCTTTCTTTTGTGGTCTGGACAGATGAGTGAAAAAGTTTTAGGGAGGCCTTTATTTCACAGCAAAATTATAGAGATTGATGATAGAAAAGATAGATGATCAAGTTGGAATGGTTTGGGATTTTTAGAAGTTGTAAATGTAAAGTGTAAATTTCAGTCAGGATCTTGTTTGTGTTAGTAGTGCTAAGAGGTGAACAACACTTGTCTTATGTTTAATAGGTAAGAAACTGATGAATGTGTTAGTAGAGCAACAAGGTTGCTGTTTGTATTAAATTAAGAAATGTGCCAACAGTAGTTTTTAGTGTATATAAATGAAAAATAAATGACAACAGCATTGTTCAAATATGAACAGTAAAGATGCTTGTTATCTTTATGGATGCCTTTGATTGATAAAGATGAAAGTTTAAAAGTAGCATTATTTAGGAGCTCTTGGGAATTTGGTTATTCATTTGGAGTATTATAGAGTGTGTGGGGATATCTGGTTATTCTCTTGAAGTATTATAGAATTTGTGGGGATACCTGTGTATGATGAATGCAAATGGATGCACACTAACTGAAGATTTAATGCACCATTTTTTGTACTTAAAGAGAATGTTTTCAATGAAAAGAGTGGGTCAGTATTGGAATAGGAAGAGGTTTATTTGCTCCCTACAGAAGAAACCATAGGATTATTATCATAGCAGTAAAAACATTATGATAAGTATGCATATATGGCAAAGGGAATGCAAGCCGAGAAATGAGAATTTGCTACCTGAGCAGTTTTGCTATACGAGTTTCTTCAAGGGAGAATGAACAAACCCATATCATGTAACTAATTGAAAATAAAGTTGTCATTTTCCAGTTCATGCTTCCTTCACTATTCATCCACAATGATCACATACCAATTGTGGCATAGTAATGCTGATGTTCCATTTGTGTTTTCTTAGGCAAGTACCTGATAGCTACTGCTGGAGGACCAAGTGGTGCTGGATCAGGCAAAACTGGTGAGCTGAAGCAGATTCAGCTAACCAGCAGTGGGCATGGAACAGAGTCCACTTCCTTCACCCAGGGTCAGGTCATTGTCCAGACCTCCTCTGACCCCACCTCCTTTACTCACACTCAGGTTATCTTGCCCACACAACTCACCAAATATGGGTGAGTCTTTCAGCATCTTGTGTTGTCAAGTTAAGGGTGAAGGACAGGAACTGTAGTTTGGCCTATTTAACCTTTCATTTGCTTCACCATAACTAGTATAAACAATTCTTTCTACTCAGAAATTTGAAGTTGTTTGCCATACAAAGTAAAAAAATCTGATAGCAAAGCTACATTTACACAGTGTAGGTGTACAATTGATGATGAATGAAGAGATTTAAGTAATCTGCTTTTTTTGCTCAGGTTTTCCTACATCTTGAATTGGTTTCACAATCTGTATCATGGTGCAGTAAATTATCTTTCATTTGGTCCTATTTGATGCATTTTGCTTTCATATTCAAATTGTCTTTTAAGCCCCCCCAGGTAGTGTTGTTACTGTTGATGGCTAAAGCATTGAGTGTTTTCATTATCAGTTGTGTATTTTGCACATACTTCAGCTATTATATATATATCAGATATTGCCTTAAATAGCAGCTTCCTTCACAATAACATTCATTAACTTTTGCATATTGTCATATTTTCAACTGTATAAATTTTGTAAGGATTTTAGAGTAAGATAGGAACTAGAAAATATATTGAAAAAATAAATAAGTAAAAGCTTTTATTTTATATGAAATAGAAAATCTCTGCCTACCAACTTGTTTACCTCATGTTGAACCCTTTCCTTTTTATGCAGGTATTTAGTGACTTAATAGTGTAGTGCATCTAATGGTATGGTAGTGTCTTTAGTCTCCCCAGCAAGTGTGGCTGTTGGGAGCAACATGACCTGCCTACACATACGCACACACACACACATTCCCTGCCCTGGCTTTGCTAGGATTATACTGATTTAACTTTTTTTTTTCTCTCATCATTTCTGGCTTCTCTTTCTTGGGACAATCCTGGCTTCGTCTTTCAAGAAAGTATAAATTTAGGTTAGTCTTCATATGTTATTTATGTGTCAGTCTATAAATTGTGAAGTGGAATGAATAGAGAGCTGATGCAACATTGATCAGGCTCAGTAAATCTGCATGTTCTTTCCCCAGCGGCGGCTACGTGACGGTGAATGGCGAGGTGAAGCGTGTGAGTGCAGCGGGCGGTGCCACCCTCACCAGTGCCAGCAGCAGCAATAATGTCAGGAGTAGTACAAGCACAGGGACGCTGATGGTGGGCACTGTTACGGCTGCGCCCCAGACCACAGAGTATGTGGAGGAGGTGGTGGAAGCAGAAGGGGTGGTGATGGCAGCCCCTGAGCAGGAGCCCCTCACCAAGCGACCTAGAATGGAGGGGGATGGACCTCTCTATGAGGATGAGTAATGTAAGTGCCATCCTTCCCTCCTAGGCCATGACAGGTGATTTGTGGCCAGCTAGTTAGTGGTCTTCAATAAAGTCACAGTTTTGAAGCCAACAAAGCAAATAGTTATCCACATAGCAAGTCACACAGGTGGTTCTCAGGTTGAAGGGAACAAGAATGAACACTTGTTCTAAAGTTTCAGATAACCTAAGTTTTCACTTAAAGGTGTGCACTTGTGTACCACAGGAAATGTCCAGTTAAAGGATAGATTTTGAGATGTTCCTTCATGGACTGTATACCTACAAGATTAATTGGTTACATACAAGTTTGTTGTACATTTAAGTTTAAATGCCAACTATAGACATGTGCAGTGGGGGTACTACTATTGCAGTGCCTGTTGCCTGTCACAACAGCAGGCAGAGCGGCCCGAGGCCAACAGTGAACATCAGCTAGATGAGCTGTGTCAGCACACCCACAGGAGTGTGTGCTGGGACACAGCACCTCTCCAAGGATCAGCTGTGCCTAGGTGTAAGTGCGTCACACCGTGAGACTAATGTCATGTACCTGATGAGATTATGGAGGTTGCTTCAGAGGCGACTTGTGCAAAAATGTTACATGTCTGAATGACATTTCAATGCTGATTAGTTACTCTGAGGTAGTAAATGAGTGTGTTTAAAGAATGTTATGCTCCAAGTGCTTTTAAGTTCTGGTGAAAAGGACATCTACTTTTGAGAAAGATGTTGCTTGTATATTAAATCCTTCGCTTTTCTTCATCTGGACAATGGCTTACTTTCACTTTAAATTATTTGAAATGTTTAGTGTACAATATGTGAATGCCAAGAAAGAACAATTCTATTGAATGTGTTTTCTTTAAACAAGGCTTCTTAATATACAAAAGAAAAAAATAAGAAAAGTGGTTGACTACTTTTATGTACTACGAATTAGTGCAGTGGATTGAATATGTGAATAATGGCTTTTGTTTACTGATTGAGGATCCTGCACAGGCCACATGGAAAATTAATTGTTCAAAAATTAATATGAAAAAAGCTTTTGTATTTTTATTTATTTATTTTTTATTGTACGTATGTGTGAAGTGTGTGGGAGTGGAGAAACCCTGCCATATATGTACAGAACAGTGTCTGGGGCTGCTCCTGAGCCACGGGACGTGTCTCCTTGAGGACTTTGTACTAAAGATAATTAGTGTAGTCTAAGTCTGAACTCCCATATTTTTCTTCAATGTTTGAGAGGCTATAAAAGGGTGTAAATGATTATTATACTATTTTCTCCCAGAGGAGAACAGTGTCACATTAGAGAAGTATTACAAGGAACACTTCCTTTCCTTTTTTTGTACATACCAGAACAAATGTACTAGGTTTTTCACAAGTTACACATTTCATCAAAATGTTAGCACCTGTCTGTGGGGAAACCATACATGTAAATTTTTTGTCATCTTAAAATGGAAATTGTTTCTCCCTAAGATGTTAAAGCAGATATTTATTATTGAGTTGTTGAAAGAAATTTACCCCTGCCAAGACATTGATTGAGGCAGGCTATAGTGAGACAGAAAATATGTAAATATACCTCCTGGTCACCCCTGTTTTGACTGTGGCAGTTGGCGTGAATGTGCGTGACGGTCCTCGAGTGACTGCACGCGACACTAGCTGATGTTTGCACCCCAGAGGTCTCGACTTGCCCTGTAGTATCACAGGCTGCACTCAGGAATCATGATTGCACACACAACGTAATTACCATATTGCCAAACTACTGCCACTATCTTTTTGTGTTTCATTTTATATGGTGGGTTTTCTCTCCCGGCAGAGCAGCCAGGTGTGTTTGTTGTACAGGTTAATTTCCTCTGTTGTCATGAATAATAAGGATTCCCCTTGTCAGATGTCCCAAACAACTTGCAACTTTGGTAATTCATTGTTGCTTGGGTACCAGAACCAACTGCCACAGGATGTATTTATGCACTTCTGTTTGACCTTTGGAGCAAGTGGAGTCTGAGAGATAAATTATTATATGGTGAATAAATGGTTCCTTATTTTTTATCTTTTTGAATAAAGGAAGTTTTCAGTTTGTAATTGCTGGGACAAGCTGCATCACTTAAAGGATGTAGTCTTGTTTTAAGGAAGATGCATTGTGTGCATGCTTCCATGACTCAAGAAATTAGTTAGCAAAGATCCATTTTTTTGTTGAAAAATTTCAATTCAGAATTATGTTATTTCACATTCTAAGACAAAATATTTTCTTGAAACACTCCATATTTTTTTCTGTGATAGGAGTTAGTATAGTCTGTACCACCTTCGTCCTGTGACAAAATAATTGTGAAACACATTTATTTTTTTTTTCCATCCCCAGAAACATCACCTTTATTGCCCATCAGACCCAATATCCATATTTGCTTCACGCTTTTGATACGTCACTTACCAAGTGTAGCTGAGTACTGCGGTTCCCATTTGCTCGCCAGTTTTGTATTGCTTCTAAGAGAGTATAATATGGTCTTGTTCAAGTTTTCAAGAGATTTTTTGTTTATAAAGTTTCTACAGCAGTGGCAACCTAAATGTTTTGAGGAAATAAGGTGTGTTTGGTTATGTGTGCTTTAATTTTTTTTGTTATGCCATCTTTTGACAAGGCAATATACTTCCCAGTGTTGCTGGATAGAAAATGTGCAATCCAGCTGCTGCAAGAAGTGGATGGAGCCGTGTCATCTGGCCGCGTCATGCCTGGCCCAGCAGAAACTTCCTTTCAGCCTAAGACATAATACCTTCTTGCTGTTGATGATGCTTTAACCTGTTGGTAATACATTCAGATGTCTGTAGGCATTATTTTGTACTTGTTAATAGCATTTTATTTTTACCCGTGAGGCAGGCAGGCAGGCAGGCAGGCAGGCAGGCAGGCTAGATTACGAGGCTGTGGTGCCAAGCTTACCCTTGGGAGAAGGACTTGTGACAGTCAGTGTTCTTGTATAATAGTGAATTGGGTAAATTGAAGAATTAAAATAGTTAAATTTAAGATTATGGGTAGTCTTTAGACAAATATTCAAGTTATTTGGTGAATTACAAGAGGTACAAAGTTCTTTGTATTGTATGTTAGACCTAAGCAGAATAAGTGTAGAATATAATCTCATTGAGGCACTTACACATTTTTATGTAAATCTATGTTGAAATCAAGTTCATCAGGTAACATGAGTATTTAATGAGGATCTGCCCAAAAATTAGTTGAAAGCTAGTCGTCCAGGAACTTGGATGAAGGTCTCTCAAGATTCAACTTAAGTGAAGGCTTCCCCCCCACTCCCTACACTCCTGACATTCAGGGGTCATTGTCCTGCCCTCCCCAGCCACCACCCACAGACTCTACCCTGCCTTGATATCATAGTGATTCGTATGTACAACTAATAGATGCAGAGTGAAAAATAAACCTATTAACTGAGCATTTGTAGTTTTATTGTGGAGATATAACTATATTCAAAATAAGGAAGTCTCCTTGACCTCATGTAGAGTGAATTGGCTGTTCACTTTGTGTATTGGCTCTTTTACACAGGGTATATAGTCATGTGAGGTATGCAGAGAGAGAGCGTGAACACTCAAGATAGGTAAGTATGTAACTAATCATTCCTAATAAATAGGTTAATGGTCTGAGTTTGAGATTTGTTATAATTAACAAATCAATATTTCATATATGAGATATTCATGGATGATCATTGTTGTCGAGATACATGTATTGTACACTACATGGGTGTACCTACTGTAGTACTTCATTTCCACATTTGTTTTCCCATTATTGAATCCTCTTGTCTAATGACAATTTTCTTTATAAATCTTGGCAGCTGATAGATAGATCTTTAGCATAACAAAAGGACTTTATATATATATATATATATATATATATATATATATATATATATATATATATATATATATATATATATATATATATATATATATATATATATATATATATATATATATATATATATATATATATATATATATATATATATATATATATATATATATATATATATTTATTGACTATTGACCTAAGACTATACTGTAGTACCATGAATTACGACTAAGTTTATAAGACGGTCATAAATATCGAACAAAATTTGCTTTGATTAACGTAGGAGCATTATTTAAAAAGCGAGCCAAAAAAGAGCCGATGGTTCATCTCGCCCACGCACGGCGTGCCTAGTTCTCTCCGACCGTGCCTTGTTACGCATCGTAAGACTTCACAGGCCGTCCACTCCTTGCTTCCATGACTGAGAGGCATACTGTTGAAATGAGATTTGTGTTTTTCACTTCTGGAACCTCCATGACCTCAGGACATCAGACAGTATGTAAATTATGCATTGAAAGGAGAGCTCGTACGGATTTCTTATTTGTTCGTACGAATTTCTCAAATTGGGATTGTCAATGAATCCCATCCCAGTTAGTGAGACTTCTATGACGATTGTTTTGTTACACTGAAAGAAAGACAATTGCCAGTGTTACGGTTTATTTCTACGCCACGCTACGCTACAGTTCGCCTACTTAACGTAACACATTAAATACTGCAATGAGCATAACACCCATCTAGTATTACAGCATTTCGTTGTGGAGAAGAAAACATGACATAGAGCTTCAGATATGTCCCTTGCAAGCCATCCTCCCAACCTCAACCCCCACTCCCTTGCAAGCTGCTCCCCCCATGCTCCCATCTCTCACCCCCCTCTACCATAAGCTTGGTGCGTGGGAGACAAACAGGGAAATGACAGGCGGTTTTGAGACCTTTCGTTCTTAGGTATTAAATATAATGGCTAACAGTGCACGTGAGATTCATGTGGCGGAGGTGTGGGAAGCAGGTGACTAGTGCAACCATTTCTATACAGCAGCACAGCAACAGTTGCAGAAACCACTGATGACATAATCGCAGGGTCGATGTGTATAAAGCATGTTTAATCCGGGGTGTATTCACTTGGTAATAGATGTAAGCTACTTTCAGTATTTCTATTTGAATTCTGTTGGTTTACTTGAGTTGCTATAGGAGGTACTAGAGAGAGAGAAGGTGTCATGGTCCTTATTGTGTATGGTGTTCCGGCCAGCGCGCCTCCTCCCCTCCGCCTTGTGGGGCCGCGAGCGTCCT
Organism: Scylla paramamosain; assembly: GCF_035594125.1. Classification (NCBI taxonomy): domain Eukaryota; kingdom Metazoa; phylum Arthropoda; class Malacostraca; order Decapoda; family Portunidae; genus Scylla; species Scylla paramamosain. Next base: position 8,529,299 of record NC_087173.1, read on the forward strand.
TACATGATGCAAACCATCACATAACGAACACGTATATAGTGATAGAGATACAATGACTCCTCTATATATTCTTTGGTCATAGCTTTCATGATACAAGGCATCACGTTATCAACACAGATAGAAAGACTCCTCTCTCCTCTTTGCTTTTAACTTTCATGATACAACCATCACATAACCAGCGCTGAAACGAATACAATGACTGTCTTATAGTTTCTTTGCTTTTAACATTTATGATACGAACATCGTATAACCAAGACAAAGTGTGAACATGAGGCATACATAATAGAATAAGTAAGGAAAGGAAGACACGTGCAACAAATGACCTATATTATACCCTTCTACGCCTACCTTTACTAATTTAAAAGTTACACGGGTTTTTAAGGATTTTTTTTTTTCTGCGTTTCTAAAGATGTTAACAATATTTCTACAAAATTAACAGAAGAAACACTTGAGAACCTGCCTGATTATCTCTGTGACCTTAAAATTGGTCGTTGTGATGTTACATGTGTTTTAAAGGGTTTTTACGGTTCTAATGACGGTTTAACAAAAGGTTTCTACATTATTTAAAGGAAAATAAATCTCAAGAACCCGGCTAGTTATCTCTGTGATCTTCGAAAATAGTCGTAGTGTAATGAAAAAAATGGAATATATGGTGAGAGCGAAGCGTTTCAGAACTCGAGTTAAATTAGGAAAAGGAAAAGGAATGGCGAAATAGATAAAAGAAAAAAAAAAACAAGCATTGAAAAAAGCAGATGTAAGAAAATTAACACATAAAATAGATATTAATAAAAAAAACCGTGATGAATAAGAAATTACAAGAATTACGAAGAGACAGGAAGTGTGGAGGGAGGCAAAAACGAAATAAATATGAAACAAGGAAAAAAAAGTTGTATAACAGATAAAACAAATAAGTCAAACCACTAAAACGAGTCAGAAATAAGAAAAGAAACATGATAAATAAACAAATGGGCGGAAAGGAGTATGGAGGAAGGAAAATGAAAAATAAGTTTGAAACAAGAAAGAAACGTCATGGACATGAATGAAAACGTTGAAAAAAATAGCTTTAAAAAAAATATATAAAAAAAAAACAGAAACAAATAAGAAATGGAGATAAATAGCAAAATGAGACAGAAGAATGGAGGGAGAAAAATATGAAAATAAATATAAAAGAAGGAAGAAACGAACTAGACATTAATGAAAACTTAATTAGTAAATAAAACTTATTGAAAAAGAGGCAAAACCAAGTGAGAAACGAAGATAGACGGCAAAATAGGAGATGGAAGGAGTAGGCGGGGGGAGGAAGGAAATCTTAAAATCAAACAGGAAATGTGACAGGCATAAAAACGTAATGAATAAATAAAAACGATTACGAACGAGGTAAAAAAAAAAAAAACGTAAGAAACAAAGATAAACAACAAAATCCTAGATAAAAGAGGGAGGGAAGAAAATATTTAAATAATTCTGAAACATGCATAAAATAAGGCTGAAATCAATAAAATATCATAAAATAAATAAAAACAACTAAAACTAAGACAAAAACAAATAAGAAACGCAGATAAACAGCAAAATACGAGATAGGAGGGAGGAGGAAGGAAAAAGTGAACATAAATATGAAACACGCGGAAAATAAGATACACATTAATTAAATAATATAAAACAAATAAAAATAATTGAAAATGGACAAAAAAACAGGAAGAAAACGCAGATAAACAGCAAAATAGGAGATGGAAGGAGGGAGGGAGGGAGTGTGGAGGGAACAGCCGCTATGCGCAGTACTCGAGATGGTCAGTGACTCGACGAGCAAGTGATTTTATCGTGATTACAGGTAAATCTCACGTCTTTTAAGTGAAGCCAAGTCACTTCCAGGTATCCTTAACCCCCCTAGAAGTGGCACATACCAGTAACCACCCAGTAATCGCCTTGGAAATGGATTAAAATAAGAGAAATGTGCAGGCCGGTGATGTGGGTCTGTAGGGCAGCTGTGTGTGTAGGTTAAGTTTCCGCATTTCTCGCTTATTTCCGTGACTGGCAGCGCTCAGGAGGGTGTTTCCTGCCGCCACGCCCTGTGCTGAGGTAGGCCCCTGTGTGTTTCCCTCGGGGCAGGCTGAAGGAGGAGGAGAGAGGGAGTGGTGAGTGTTTCCTTCTGTTTCCGTCTGTCTGGTTCCTATTTGTTTTCCTCCACCCACTGAAAAAAAAAAAAAAAATAATGAGTAAATGATAGGAGACGTGTGTTTTGGCCGTGGTTAAGCAGTATCGGGAGTCTAAATGCGTGGAAATCTTGTTATATATTAGGTCAGATTTCAGGTAATTGTCATTTGGTATCGTCTCCATTCATTGGTGATTTTTTTTTTTTTTAAACTCGGTACAAACGTGCAGTTTAGCCAAGGAAGTCATTGATTCACTCAGAGACGCATTAAATTCCGTTACTATTTGTAAGGTTAGATTTTGTCTAATCATTCTCATTTCGTCATATTAGTGGAATTTTTTGTTTTTTCATTAGTGAAGTTGAATATCTAGCATGCGATTTAGCCAAGAAATTAATTATAAAAGCTTAAATAAAAAAAAAAAACATTAAAATCTATATTATTATACGTAAGGTTAGATTTCAGATAGTCATCCCCATTTCGTCGTATTTACTGGCGAAAATGTCTAGTCTTGAGAGAAATTCAATACCATATAACCAAGAAAACATGTGAAAGGAACACGAAATGGACTAAATTCCTGAAGGTAATCATAGTTTTGCTCTTGAAATTAACGATGTCGTTTTCCGAAATTTCACGTATTCTTCGTCCCTCCCAGAGAGAGAGAGAGAGAGAGAGAGAGAGGGGGGGGGGTGGAGGGCGTTACTAGCACACCTGTCACCTGTCTAGACACGTCATGGGTGGGGCAGGTGTGGGAGGGGCCAGAAAAGTCATTCATTGTCCCCCTTACAACACCTTATGTCAGCTGTTTTGTTTGCGATTTATTTCGTGAGTTCAACTTGTGTGTGTGATGTGTGTGTGTGTCCGCGCGCATGATCGTCAGGAGTGTTTATTTGTTTAGGTGTGTTAGAGTAAGGGTCTTAGGAATTTGTTAAGTCATCATCATCACCACCACCACCACCACCACCACCACCACTACTATCATCATCATCATCATCATCATCATCATCATCATCATGCCCTCCTCCTCCTCCTCCTCCTCCTCCTCCTCCTCCTCCTCCTCACTATTCAATCTTTCACCTGTAGCCAGTCAGAACCAGTTTCCAGACAACCTTGCAAGGACCTGAAGTCTGTTGCTGTTTGTTTATGTTTTGTAATGTAATCCCATGTACCTTTTTGTAATCCTCCTCCTCCTCCTCCTCATCATCATCATCATCATCATCATCATCATCATCATCATCATCATCATCACCACCACCACCACCACCACCACCACCACCACCACCACCACCACCACCACCACCACATACAGTCACACCCACAAACATTCCCAGAGTATAAGATCACATTTAATAAGAAGCAAAAAACTAAGACCTTTACTGGATTCTTTACTGCAGAGGCAAACTGTTACTTATTTCACCCCAGCATGTAAAGGCCAGACTTATGTGATGTGGATTCTGAGTTATTCTCCTGCAGTGATGGGCTTTTGTGGGTTGCTCATGTCAAATTGGAGTGATAAAAATTGTTAGGCACTGTTTCTGTTTATACTTATCATTGTGTTGTGGGATTCTCATGTCAAGTAGGAATGGTACAAAGGATTCAGGTGATTAAGAATATACAGACGTGTGTTTCTTTTACATTATTATTATTATTATTATTATTATTATTATTATTATTATTATTATTATTTTATGTACAGTCATTGTATTTCTTTTATATACTCAAGTTTTTATGAGTTAGTTTTTTTTTTTTTTTTTTTTTTTTTAGGGGGGGTGGGGCAAGTCAGAATTATACAAAGGATATTCAGGTGATTATGAATATGTGTATTTCTTTCATATTCACCTTTTTTTTTTTTATCCAGGTCACTGTATTTCTTGTACATTTAAGTGTTTATGATTGTTTGGTTGTTTTTTTCTTTGCCAGTAACAATGAGACAAAGAGCAGTGTTTTTCATATGACAAAAAGTAGTGCTTATTTTTACATGTGATTTGAAATACTTTGTTATTTTCACTCCTTTAGTAAGAAGACAAAGAGTGGCATTGTTTAAGTAGCAAAAATGTAGCAGATAGGCTTTATTTTTCCTTGCTAAGGGGAATTTATCAATATGGTAAGGCAGACTTGTCAAGGGGAACCAAAGACTGAAGGGGGAAAAACTCAAGTGTCACTTCCTCTGAAAAGCTGAGTAGAAAAGGGAGTAGATTAGTCTTAATTCTTCTTATGAAATGATTAAGGTGTGTTGGTAGGGAAGAGCAAAGTTATTCTGTCACTTCCCTTAAAAAGTTGAGTAGAGAAGGGATTTAGTTGAAGTGACCAGTTTAGCTAAGTTTGCCCTCATATTCCTGCCCATAAATTAGTTACAGATTGGTATTAAAAGAAAAAGCCAAGTTATTTTGTCATTTCCTTAAAGAAGACTAAGTTATTTTGTCACTTCCCTTAAGAAAGTTGAAGAGAAGAGTTATTTTGATCATTTTAGTTAAGTTGGTCCTCATATGTCTCCCCATGAAATATTTAGTTATGGATAAGTGGAAAAGGGAAGACCAAGTCATTTTGTCCCTTTCCGAAAAAAAGTTGAGTAGAGAAGGGAATTTGATCAGTTTAATTAGGTTAATCTGGATATTCCTCCCTGAAAGAGTTGTAAGTTGGTGTAAAAGGGTAGAGCTAAGTTATTTTGTCACTTCCCTGGAAAAAAAGAAAAAAATAGAGAAGGGAGTTAATTTGATTAGTTAAGTTAGTTGGATATTCCTTTCCTCCCCTGAAAGAGTTGTAGGTTGGTATAAAAGGTAAGAGCCAAGTTATTTTGTCACTTCCCCCAAGAAGATTAAGTTATTTTCTCACCACCTGAAAACTTGAATAGAAAATATATTTAGTTTGACCAGTTTTAGTTAAGTTTATGTTCATACTTGCTTGAAATAGTTAAAGATCGCTGAAAAAAGAACATAATCGGGCAGAGAATTCCATTGTGTCAGGGTGTAAATTTTTGCCTCCTAAGTACAGTAGTGGTAGTGGAGTCTTGGTGAAGCCCTGTGGTTTTTACTTGTCTGCTCAGCGGCTGAGTTATGTCACTATGTTTAAGAAAGGTCAGATGTCACACACTTGTCATTTGACCTATACACAGGATGCAAGTGTAACATTAGCACACACACACACACACACTCACATATGATAACAGTTAGCATTTCCTTTCTGTGTGGTGTTGCTTATTTCTTGCTAGGGAGGTGATGTGGGGCCTAACTTAAGCTACCAAGTGTAACCTAATTTAACCTAACATGATAAAGATAGTAATACCAAGAATAAAGAGTAAAAAGAAGTATGAAATATAGAGAGAATGCCATAGTAAAGCTTAAAAGTGACTAAGGTAAGTAGTAGGATCATTAATAAGTATGATGAGAAGAAAAGGAAGGATTAAGAGTAAAAGAAGCAGAAAAGGTAAAGAGAACAATGTAGAATACCTTGAAAGTGACAAGTGGCAAACAATAACAATGATTAAAGGAAGATGAAAAGATAAGGAAAACATGACTGAAAAGCTTAAAAAAATTACCAAGGAAAGTGGTATAATCATTGAGGCATGATAGAGAGGAAAAGCAAAGATAAAAAAAGAGGAAAAGATGAGGAAAAACATAATTGGAAAGCTTTAAAGTGACCTAGGAAAGTGTTAGAATCATTAAGAGACAAGATAAACATTAAATCATATAGGAAAGGTAAAGACAATACACTAGAATACCTTAAAAGTGACAAAAGAGATTCATATGACACGTTCCGTTACCTGCTTCTCTCATCTGATAGAGAGAGAAACAGTAGGTAAGCATGAAGGTTAACAAAATAGAGAGAGAGAAAAAAGTTAAAGAAAACACCACAGATTTAAAAGTGTGACAACTGACATATAAAACTGAGACTTGGATGTAAAATGAAAGTCAAGAAGTCAAGTGTCTGGGATGCAAACCGTTGTGTTGTCACTATTAGTTGTTGTGTGAGAGGTGGTGATGGTGGTGGTGGGACAGTCAAGGTCGGGTGAATATCTTGTGAGGCATATTGGTTAGCATTATCTGATTGGTGGTATGTGATTGATTGAGTGTATAAGAAACCAATTTGTTATGTGTTGTGTCTGTTTTTTTATTTGATTTGTGAGATGTGATTGATTATTAGAGAAAATAGTTTGTTATGTGTTATGTCTTTGTTTTCTTATTTGATTTGTAAGATGTGATTGATTATAAGAGAACAGTTTGTTGTGTTTTGTGCCATTTAGTTTTTGTCTGATTGGTGAGATATGATTGATTATATAACAAACCGTGACTTATTTATGTTATCTTTTATTATTTTTTATCTGATTGGCAATGCGTGATTGATCAATTATTAAAGATTTTGGTGGGATTTCAAGTGATTTCTAAAGGAGTCCAGTTATGATAGTAATGCAGATATAATGCTAACACTCTAAAAACATAATTAGAGAAAGCAACTTGAGATCCCCAGCCAAGAATCCAGATTTGTTGCCACCGCAAGTGGGAAGGACTGTCATGTAAGAGCTGGATTGCTGAGCAACTAGACTCAACAGAACTAGCTGAGATCCATTGTGGTGCAAACTATCATGTTGAGACTGATTGATGCTTACTACTGCTACTATTAAAAGAATAACAGTAATAATGATGAAGACACAGTAATGGTAACAGTAACATACCCATTGTGTTGCAAATTATCATGTCGAGATGTACTGACTACTACTACTACTACTACTACTACTACTACTACTACTACTACTACTACTACTACTACTACTACTACTACTACTACTACTACAGATCAAAGGTCAGCAATCCCACATGAGGTGGCTTAGGTGTGGCACCACACACAATCAAGCACACACACTTCATTCACACTCATACCTCTGTTGGCCTCTGGTGAAAAGGGACAGCCTTGTAGCCCACTGTACTACAGACAAGTGAGCAACAGGAGTGATAATGAAAATGTGGCAGTGGAGTAAATAGAAATAAACAAACTTCAACCCATTGTGTTGTAAAATATTGTGTCAAGATTGATTGATGCTTACTACTGCTGCTGCTGCTGCTGCTGCTGCTGCTGCTGCTGCTGCTGCTGCTGCTGCTGCTGCTGCTGCTACTGCTACTACTACTACTACTACTACTGCAAAAGAATAGCAGTTATGATACTGGAAATACAGCAGTGGAGTAGACAAACAAACAAATGTGATTCCATTATATTGCCAGTTGTCATGGCAAGATGTGTGTATGCTTACTGCTACTGAAGAATAACAGTAATAGTAATGAAAATACAGCAGTGTAGCTAGTAGAAACAAACAAATGCTACAGAGGAAATTGTGGGTTACAGCATTGTGGCTAAAACTGGAGAGCTTGTGTAACATTGGCGACAGAAATGTGGGTATACATAGGCACACAGGATGCTGGTTTGGGCATGGTAGATAATGACCTGTCTTTTTTCTCCCTTTGTATATATGTGCTGTACTAATTTTTCTAAGCATTTAGGGCACTTGAAATATATTTGAAGTTTTATGCCCTTGGCTAGTGTCCTTCGCACATAGATATAAAAAATACAGAGAAAAGACTTGTTAGTTTTGTTTTTGTAGTGTTAGTTTTGTTTTTGTACCAGTATCATTGAGGGGATGTGTCCTCTGTGACATCTAGCATATATTCTCAGTGCATAATTTAAAGATAAGAATCACTTAATGGAGCTTGTTGAATATGAATAGGACAAGATAGAGTGTTCAAGGGAAAATTAGAGTAGCTGGGAAAGCCTGAGGAGGCATCTAGAAACAAGACTTGGCTGAATGGATCATTTAAAGTATTGGTTGATGGAACTTGTTAGATATGAATAGGGCAAGATGTAGTGCTAATGGGAAAATCAGAGAATATCTGGGAAGGTCTGAGGAGGGACCTAGAAACAAGACTTGGCTGAATGTTGCACCTAATCATGCTTCTTGGCTATGTGCCATCAGGTGACTCAGGCTGACCCCATGTGAACAGACCATCTGCTCAAAATTGTGGTGATCATTTCCAAGTAAAGAAACAAAAATATGCCAACACTGAGAATGCAGGATTGTTTCTGTTGATTTTGTTACTGTTTTGGAAGTAGGAATGTTTTTGTTGAATTTATGGTGTTTTGGAAATAAGAATGTGCAGATTGACCACATCTGTATAGGACACCTCTCTCAAAATTGTGGTGATGATTTCCACTTTTATGTATATTTAAAAAAAAGTGATATGATGCTTTGTGGGTGTGGCTGTGTTTAATCTCTCTATAGAGCATGTCAATTCATCCAAGGCAGAGTGATGTGTGTTGTGAGTGGTGCACGTGATAGAGCTTGGCACGTGTCTGCCATCACCTCCTTGGCCCACTACTACAGTGTCACTCAGTTCAGGGTGCGGTGAGACGCTCCACCTGTCACCTGTGCTGTCGTGCTGCCATCAGGTAGTACACTTGATAAAGATCATGATAATACTAATCTTGCACAGGAATGTATTAAATAAACGGAGCAAACACCAGGGTTTTGAAGACTGTGTGTCTCCTAGTCTGACATGCATGATAGAGTTCTCTTGTAAACCTTGCTGGCTCCAGTTGATCTTGTAATGTGCCATGACTCAATCAATCTTTTATTATAATCTTGAGGGTGAGTAGAAGAAAAGGCTGATTAAAAACTGTACATTATAAATTTCATCTCATAAGAGTGAGTTGAGGAAAAATGCTGATTAGAAAGACTACTTTATGCATTTCATCTCTTGAGGGTGGATAGATTTTTTTTGTTTTGATGTTTTGTCTATCTTTCTTTTCCTTTTTATCATTGTCCTTTATTTCGATGTTTTGTCTCCTTTTCCTTCTCTTCTTCATCCTGCATGCTTTATCTGACATGCTGTGTGTTATGCTTCAGAGTGAGTGATCACAGGATGCCGGTAGGAGAGGCACACATCCACTCACCATGCTGATGGACCAGGAGCCAGTGAGCATATTTTCCCCATGGGCTTCATACGACCTTGGCACCTCTCTACTCAACAAACAAGTGAGTGGTGGCTGGCACAGGTGATGACACTGGACTGCTGGAGGAGGAGGGGAGGAGAAGGAAAGAGTAGTGTACCAAAGGAAGTGTGAAGCAAAAGATAGTCTAAAATGCATAGGTATTTTGAGAGTACCTAGAAGACACAGAGCTACTTTAGTCTGCCCATTGTGAGGTTTGTGTGTCAGATTAAGGAATTTGAGTATGTCTTTACTCTGAATGTACAAGTCAGTTTGTATCTTTATATATTTTGTTTATTTTATTTTTATGGATCTTTCCTTGAATGTAGATACCAACTTGTATATATGTTAATTTTATGGAGCTTTCCTCATGTCTTCACTTCGCTCCCCAGAGTTGTCGTGGAAGGACAGGAAGTTTAGAGAAGGGCAGTGGAGCTGGTGGCGGAGGCGATGGCGGTGGCGGTGGTGGAGGCAGTCTGGGTGGGAGTCGGCTGGTGGATGCACTCATTTCCAGTGTGCTGGACGAGACAGACCAGCTCGGCCTGGCACACCTTCAGGACAAACCAGAGAAGTGAGTGAGGATGCTCGTTGCAGTGTGCAGGATTGAGTCCAGCGTGTAATGTTGCATTTTTGAAGAGTGATTAGGCATATTAACCAGGTATTTATCTAGTAGTATGCAGACCTGAGCTTTTGTGGTCCTATTTTCCTATCTATATTTAATTAGTCTTTTTTTAGCTGTTATTATGTTTATATTTATTTCACATTCCTTATTCACTTCCATTTTAATCCTGTTATTGTGTTATTGGATATTTTACTTACTCATCTCTCCTCCCACACTCGGTTGTGGCACCAGTGGTAGCATTGGCAGCTCACGGCTCCTGGGGAGGGAGACAGGAGGTGATGGGGTGCTGTGGGGGGTTGGTGGCAGCAGCAGCAATGGTGGCTTGGGACGCGGGAACCACTCAGATGATTTCTTCTCGGCCCCAGTCCATCCCCAGACCCAGACAGACTTCATGAACTATTTGTTTGACTCAGCACTGCAGGAGGAAGAGGTAACCCCCCAAAAAATTGTCAAGTGATGGATATATTTCATTATTTATTCATGAGTTTTCTTTATACAGTTTGCTAATTTTTTGCTATCACTGCATCAGCTAAGGTGAATATCACTTTAATGTTTATGCTCTTTTCAACAGACCAGCTTGCAAGGAAACTACGGAGAATTTTTCCGTGAGCGAGAATTGAGTGGCAGTTCCCGGGATTCTGGGTATGGCTCATTCCTTGGGGTGGGAGGTTCGGGGTCCCCACCTGGCATGTCCTGTGGCAGCCAAGCTTCCCTATGTGACCTGCGCAAGGGGCCGCCTGATGCACTCCCCCTCCAAGCCAATGGCCGCATCAGCCATGACTTTGACCAACTCACCAGTGAGTTAAACGCTCATAAGAACTTCCTGGACAACCTACATCGTCTCAACCAGTTGAATGGGGGCAGCTCCCCAGGGCTCCCTCTCCTCACACCTCTGGGGGACCTAGACCCCCTCCTGGCTGGGTCTGATCTAGGAGACACCTCCACCCTGGGGTTAAGTCAGCTTCTCCCACCCACAAGGGACCTTCCCCATGATCTCCTGCCTCCTTCTTCAACACCCACTTCCAGTGGTCCATTCTCCATGTCCTCCCTGGGGGTCAAGTCAACCCTGGGCATTGACATGATGCGTGGTCAGCCTCCCACGGTCTCAGGGTCAGGGCCGCCAGTCCAGTCCACACACCAGACCAATGGTCTTGGTGACAAGGGACAACAGATTGCCAATCTCCTCAGTGGGATGAACATCAACGATGCCTCCTCCCAGGCCGGCGTGGGTCCCCTTAGCAGTCACCACCTGGGGGCCCTTGCCGCCCTATGTGCGCCCAATCTCTCTGCCTCAGCAGCTAACCAAGTAAACTCGGGTAACCTCAATGGCCACGCCCTTTCCAGCAGACCTCAGTCATCACCAAAGTACCTAAATTCTCAGCCATGTATCTCTACCAACGGGGAAATCTCTCCCAGCATGATGAGGAAGCCGCGCCCTGATGATGAGCGCAGTGTGCCCCTATGTCTGGGCTCCCAGCCTGGCAGTCAGGGCTCCCCACCTGGGTCCAGGATGCCAGACCAACTTGTGGGACCCTCCAAGGATGGCCCAGGGCACTGTGGGCCTGTGGGGCCAAAGGGGCCATTCCTGGTGCCTCCACCAACATTCCCCCCAGCTGATGGTGTGCCCCCCTGGGAACTTATTCCCCCTGTGACAGAGGTCTTTCCTCCACATGGACCTCCCCCTCCTCTTCTTCCCCCAAACACAGATCTCCTCCCTCCATTTGCTGACCTTCCTCCTCACCCCCTCCTCTCCATACCACCACCACTGCTGGGGTTCAGACCATTCAGGTGAGTGTTGGCATCCAGCCAGTGTGTGCTCATGTGTGAACTCTGAGAGACACCTTTGTAGTAATGTGATTCTTAGCCATGTTTCATTTTATGCTTACCTTTCTCCTCGACACAAAGAGCAATTTTGTTGCAGGCGCTCGGGTGGAAGTAGTGAACTTCACTCGCGGCTGGAGGAATGCTACGACCAGTTTCGCCAACTGGAGAGAGAACGAAAGAAAACAGAGGCCGAGCTGGCCCGCTGTTTCCCTGGGAAGAGAGTGTCCTCAGCTAACACGGTGCCACTTCCCCGCCTACCTCCTTCGCCCTCACGCGTTGACCGCCTCATCATCGATCACCTGAGGGAGCATGCCAGGGTGAGCATTGACATCCTCATATATCCTGACATCCTTACTGTGCCTCAGGTCACATCAGATCACTAATGGAACATGACACTTGACTGTGGACATTTGCTCCTGCAGGTGGTGACCCTGATTGGCAAGATGGAGCGGCTGCGTGGGTCATCCCTGCAGTCGGGCATCCACCGTTCAGTGGCCCAGTGGCATGAGGCCGTCACCAGTGTGCAGGAGAAGAGGCGGGACGAGGTGGTGAATGCCATCACACAACGCCACAACCCTCTGCCCAACGGTCACAGCACCAGCGAGCAAGGTCATTATTCCTATCATTATGCTTGGTATCTTTGTTAATTTATACTACAGGGAGATATATTTTGTTTTTCTTGAACTTTTCCCTGTCTAAAATGACTGATAAATAGTAAATGCAGTTACTAAAAACCATATTATTCAAGGAAACTTTTCCATAGTAAATAGTAAATAGAAGAAATATACTTAATGATATTGCTGGCTCAACATACTGCATTATAACACATGTTCCTGCCTGCAGACCTCATGGCTCTGGCAGCTGCAATGGGGACCCTCGCCAATGCTAGCCGTGGTGCCCGCACTGCCATGTTCTGCGCTCTGACCCTCACCACACACTACAGTATGGAGCCCAGCCTCGCCTCAGCTTCCGCCCTGCCTCCCAACCTCCTGCCCGAGTCATGTTCCTCTGCTGCCTCTCTTTCTCCTGAAGCAACCCCAGAGCCTTCACAGCTGTCCCCAGCTGCCTCCTCTTCTTCATCAGCCTCATCCTCATCCTTGTCTTGCACTGCTGCTGCATCCTCATCTATTTCTTCATCTTCAGTGTCATCTTCCTCTCCATCCTCCTCCTCTTCCCCCTCCTCCTCTTCATCCCCAGCATCTTCTGTGCCTCCAACACTGACTCTGTCCTCTACCACAGAAGCTTCACATGTTGCTTCTTGTCCTTCCACCACTTCTACATCCTCTCCTCCTCCTGCATCTCCTTCTCCTTCCTCCTCTCCTTCCTCATCTCCATCAGCTTCATCTACCCCCTCCTCCTCTTCCTCTTCATCCACCTCCTCCTCCTCCGTGACTCCGGCACCAGTCATCTCCGAGGATGGCCCTGTGGTGACTGCCAGTGAGAAGAGTGAGACACCACCCACTCCCACCACCACATGTGACACCATTACCACCACCACCACAGCCACTGACGACCAGGTGTGTATTGGCACCTCCCCCAGCTCACCACCGCCTCCACCGCCACACACCACGGCAGCCTCCACCCCCACTACAACACCCTCCACCACTACCTCCCCTCCTGTGCCCTAATGTCTCACAAGTAAGTGGTAGTAGAACAAGGTGAGAATCATGAAAACCTTTAATTTATGTATTAACTATTTGATAAAATGTTATTTGGTTGCTGTGACTTCAAATTGTATGAAATGCAATTTGTTAGTACAATATAATGATGATTACAACAACTAGAAACAGGTACTTAAATCAAATTTATTATTTTATAAAAGATCAAGATTGAAACCTTGAAGTAATACTGTAACATATTGATGTGTGTGATGTAAAGTTTTGATAACGCGAGTTGGAACAATTTAGAGTCGTTTAGTGTTACTGACATGATCATGGTTATGGTCCAAAGAACCAGTGTTGAGCATCAAAATGCCAGTCAATAATGTTTGGGGTAATGAGTCATGATTTACCATGCTTCAAGATGTATGTATGTCCATTGATGGTTAATGTTGCTATGTTAAGGATGAACAAAAGATTATTGCTGTTAACTAGTAGCCCAAGATCTATATTTGTATGACATATATGGAGTATATACAGTATGCATGGATATATTTGTGTACAAAACACATGCACATAAATATATGAATACATACATGGATACATAACTTCATACATAGATATTACTATTTAATATTATGGATGGGTAGAAGCACAATTCATGGTTAGACTTCCTGTCTTGGAACTAGCTAATACCCAGCCCATCAGCTAGCTGTTGGTCAGGTCTCTCACATGCTACTGCAATGAATACTTACTCAAATTTTTATACCACACTTCATGTTAATGTAATTTTACCCTAAATTTCAAGAGTGGGTCAATATGCATGCATCAAATTAGGGTTACCTAAAATTTTTACATGGGTGCTAATTTTTTTGGTCAATTGTGCATGACTTGAAGCAAAGTGAAATGATGGGTGACTTTTGTCCTAGGAGATAATTTGTTGCAAGGCTTGAGGGAGACACTGAAGCTTATGACAAACTCACAAGTGATTGTGCCAACCAGGGCTCATTGGCTCTCAGAAGCTTGCTCATCAGTTCATATCTCTTCTCACAGTTCAAGTGGAGAGCAATATAGAGTATGATTTTTGCATCTGCTGTAGGATTTCTATCACATTTCAGTTAATATATATGGAGTAATTTATATTTTTTGCACTTTATATAGTGATGCTAACAATACAAGGACCCTGTGAATTCAGATTGTGTAGTACCTTAGGTTTTCTTCCTTTTTTATGTTTTAAGAAGGGTTCTCTCAGTGTTTCATTATGTTTGTGGAAACGTCTCCATGAAAGACGACAAAGATGTACCCCACTGATTGGCAGACACATTGAATCTTCACTTATCTCGTTTGACTGCTAGTAAGACGACGTGTCTCTCATAATGGCCTTTCCGGATAATTTAGCTTAGTTCTTGTTGGGCTGGGTAGCTCATTGTCACCCTTTAGGGCACACTGAAACACATGTATTGGGGAACCTCTCCAAGGGTCTGTGGACAGGGATGCACCCTTTGAAGTATTATTATTACTATTATTTATTTATTTATTTATCATTATTTTTTTTCATTGCATGTAGGTAGGCTCAGATGTTATTGATGATCCTTTCAGTTTGTGTCCACAGGCTCATGTTTTATGTATATTTGTCACTTATGGTGTATATCATATTTTTCAAAAGCTTTGCCAGTGTTGCAGCAATAACTAGGCTCAGATTAGTCTCAGCATGGGTTCAGCATAACTTATTGGCAGCTGTATTTCATGCATTATACATTCATGCATTATGAATATTAAGTTTGATCAAAAAAACTTGAAGTCACCATTTGGGACTCAACAAGTTTGAAAGGCACTACATATGCCAGAAGCAAAAACTAAGGTGCAGATAAAGCACTTCATACTTCATCAATCTCATTAACACCAATCTGACAAAAAAGATAAAAAAAAAGATATAGAGGCTTTCAGATTAAACTCGGCATGCAACTACTGACCAGAGGCGAGGCGATGGCGTGTCCTCACCCCTCCCTCTCTCTCTCTCAGACGCCCAAGCATGCCGCTGCCCCTTGCTGGTGACGAGCAAAACTAGGCTTCTTCAGAAAGGGTTGTAGCTTAACTCACTGTGATAACTATTGCATGGTAATGTGATTCTGTATTACTTATTAATCCTTTGATATGGAGGCAATCTCTGGAAGACTGTTTAGAAGTGGGTACAAGTGTGCTTCTTAGGGGAGGGGGAAGGTGTCTCATATTGTCATGATGGTTGAACAAGTATCTAGTTGCCTACTTCCCAGTGCTCTGCCATATCAACCATTTGTACACCATGGCGGCCTTTACTTGGCCCATACCCCATTACTCTTCTTTTTCATCTGGAACACACTAGGTAATATTAAGTAAGGATGATAAATAATCCCAGTTTTTTATCATCTACATAGAGATAACTTTTTTTGCTTTTGTGTAGCACTCAGTTGACAGTTGCTATTGTTGTTCTGCCTGGAGAGGACGTGCCAATTACTCCCAGACTCTCACAGTGTCATCGCGTTGTTGATGGACATCCGTTGGCCTTTCTGTTTTGCAACGTAGCATTTAGACGGTTTTGATTGACCGGTCTGACTTCAGTTACCCGTGTTTTCCTTTTTAATTCAGCTTTATTTGTTCATCATTTTCTTTCTCTGGAAATTTTTACTGGGTTCATATTTATACGGCTTGTTGATGTTCTAGTCTGTCACAAGGTACATTATCATTCTTATTATTGTCAATCATTATTATTATTATTATTGCTCTATTATTCTCATTACTTATTTTTATAACTAACATATGATTATTTATTCATAATTTCTGTGGTGGATATTGCTGTGCTTCTCCTAGGAATTGGTGTATGGTGTTAGCCTTGCTGTGCTAGGTGAGGCTGTAGGCTGTGGCAGAAGTGAGGTGTGGATAAACTCCTAACTCATTGGAGGAGGAGGAAGAGGAGGAGGAGGAGGCGGCAAAGATGAGGGAGGAGGAGGAGTAGGAGGAGTAGGAGGTGAAGACAAAGGAGCAGGAGGAGAAGGAGGAGGAGTCATAGGAGGCTAAGAGTATTGTGCTGTCACAAGGAGGTTCTCATTGCCCAAGATTGTGGGCATCACCTTGAATGAGCTGGATTTTGTTTGCTTTGTATGGATGTCTTTTTGGGGGTACAGGGATATATCTATTTTAAGTGGATGCATTTACCAACATGCTTATTTTTATTGAATATAATTTTTTTGTTGTGTGTGTGCTTACCTCCATAGTATTTGGAAGTGTGTGTCATCTTTAGTAATGTAGATTTTTGTGCCTTTCATTCCTTGATTAGTTGACAAAGTTGTGGAATTTTTGTTGACTACTGCAACTAAAGGGGAACCTAGACTGGGCTTGTGCTGGTTCATGTGCAGCTCAGTCACTCTTTGCACTGTTGTGTGTTCGTGGCGTTAAGTGTGTGTTTTGGGCATACTCAGGTTTGTGTTTAGAACTTTCTTGTTAAACTGCAGTGCTTTCTCTCACTCAAGCTCTTTTCCTCCCCCTATTTTTACTTTCTCTCTTCCTCTCCATTTTTTTTTTTATAGCTTCTGGCAAGATATTCAGTGTTTGATGCCTTACATATATTACAAAACCTATTGTTGGATAAAGCACACCTTAACCAGATCCGAGAGAGAGACTTGTGCTCTGTGATTGCGTTGTTCCCTGTGCCTCACCCCTGAAGGAAGCTGCTGATCCTGAAACATTTTGCAAAACTGCATCATGTTCATTCCTCCTCATGGGCTCATGTTGTCTTATCACAAAGGAAATTTATTATTGTTTTTATTATGAAGGAATGAACCTCAGTGCATTTTTTAATCAGATGAGAATTTTATGTATTCTCAGGCTCTGCCTAAGTCTTATGTTGATGAGGATGTTTTCTTAAGTGTTGTTTTAAAAGGCGGTTATGTTTCTGTGCAACAAACAGCCTGCTGAGGGGTGCGGGGCAGGCTGGTGCTGCCCGCCGGGAGGTGGAAGGGTGCGGGGAAGTTACTGGGCTGTGTTATGTGTGTATCGAGATACGTAACTATCATCTGTACAGCATCAAGAGTTTTCACGTTTTTACTGCCCATGAATAATTAGTGATGACCAACAAGTGCATGTTCGTGTTACTGTACAATAGTAAAAATTTTGTTCTGTGGATGGCTAGATGTTAGGCTCAGGTGAGGCGTATTGAGGCTGTGTGATGGAAATAGAGCTTCGTGAGCTGTTACTTTGATGGAAATTTAGAACCTTCTTAACGGCTTCATAACCAAAGCAGTAACATTAGTAATCATAGTTTTGCATTGTGTATGTGATCAGTAGAATTTTTTTTTCTTCTTTTTTTCCCCCTCACACAAAGGAAGATCTTCATGATGACTAGCTGAGGCTGAGGATGTAAATTAGTCTGTTGATCTGTTCTGTGTGTGAACTTTCTGTGTTTGGTTCATAGTTTGCAGAACCAGCAATCCACAGGGTGGGTGAACCAGCATATCTCAGGGTCTTTGTTTGCTCCTAGAAGTCTTATGCTGAGTGAATATAATAAAATAATAATCCATAATAGTGTTAGCAATTTTTTTTTATTATTTTTATTTATGCAAGTGTTAACTGCTATTTACCTCAAGGTTTACATTTAGCATTATATAAATATATATACATCTCAAGTCCACCAGTTCACAGGGCAGTTGGAAGTCTCTCTCACCAGTATTGGTATCAGTCGTAACAAGCAGCAATGAGGCAATTAGCAACCATGCGCTTTGGGTAGGCATTCTGCCCAGGGAGGGAACTTAATTGCTCTGTGAAGGGACATTCTTTTGAGCACTGGTTAGTCACTGACGTGTAGAACTTTTTGAAGACATTTTCTGAGTAATTTACTGTTGAAATTGCTCACACTTTCAAAGGAGGGGTGCCATCCAGGGCTGCTATTATCAAGACTTGTCGACTGTCTCACTGTGGAGGTGACTCAGAATCACGATACCTTTATTATTTGGACTCTTTACACAGACCATTGCCTAACTACTAAACTCTAAAGGCTACATTTTATGGAAGACTTGAATGACTACCATAAGGTTGAAATCCATAACCTTAAGTGTGTTAAATAAAGCCTTGTGGGTGGGGGTTGCATTCTGTTTAAAGAGAGAATTAGATGTCATACATGTTGGTTGTAATGAAGTCCTTGCAGTGGGCTGAGGGCATCAGTGGTGAACACAAGTCAGCAAACACAAAGCATGAGGTCCTGCCCTGGACAAAACACCCCTCTGTGTATACTTACTTGGGGATAGGGAGCACATGGTAATTCATTTGTATGTATATAGGATTTTTAAATTATTGTTATTTTGCCATAAGGAAGTATTACTATCTATATAAATATTTATCATATCTTGTATAATATGCTATTTAGGATATGCAATGCTGATGTAACACTAAAACATGACAATACTTGAAGATGCCTATCATCACTGCATTCTGGCTGGACCAAACTGTGGGTCTCTCAAGGTCTGCCTGTCACAACTCTAGTATGTGTCACTTTCATAAAGCCACCCAGGGTTAGTGTTTTGTTGTCACTAGGAGAGTCTGATCATGACAATCAACCTGGTCCATATAGATACATGTTTGGAAGGGTGACCTGCTGAGTGTTAGGAGGCCCCGCCATAGAACACATTCAAACATATGAAGAAAACAGTGAAGAAATTCTATGATTCGCACAGGTGTCCTCTTTCTGATTGACCTTGTCGCTGGTAGTCTCTGTGAACCCAAAATTAGGGTGTATATGCACGATTTGCTCAAATTTATTATTGTCGTTATTGCCTGTTTTACAAGGCTGAAAGGAATTGATATGCATTAGTGATCTGTGTAGCTTAGAAGGAAATTGTCAAATGGATATTTGTTTATAATTTGCTAGAGCCACCATTTTATTTTTGTTAGGTGAATATATTTATACCTTGTGGTAAGCACTGTATGTCTATTATTGCTGTACCAGCACTGGAAGCAATGCACTGAATGTTTCCAGCCCAGATACTGAAATGCCCTTCTCCCTGAGCATGCTGCACCACCACACACGTCTCAGTGGGTGTGTTGTCAAACAAGTCTCAGTTGGTTTACATATAAACAAAAAAATACAAAAAATACAAAAAAAAAAATCAGGATAAGGGCTAAATTACATAAATATAATGTATTTCATCTGAGATATCTGTAAGCTATTAGTTATTTGGTGCTCACCTTTAATTATTAATACACTTATTAAATATTAGATTAGCCTGGAGCTTGTGCTGCTCACTGTGTCACCAACACTTGGTTTGAAGCAATCCCAGTGAGGAACACTGATTGTGATTTAATGCTGTGGGTATTTACCTGTATTGTGAGAGCATTTCAAAATATTATGCATTATTATTAGTAAGCACTAGCTATGTATGATTAAGAATCATTGATTCCTACTTTTTCTGTGTTATGAAAAGAGAAATACTCTATTGACCTCTGCTGTATACCAAACCAGTTGTTCCAGTTGTTGGTCTTGTTCTTTTTGCTGCCCCTGTGAAAGATTGGGACAAGCAAATTATAAATTTGAGCCACCTATGGCAGCCCATTTTGATGGTTTTAAAATTAAGCTTCTACATTCTTTTCTTAGGACAGTTGTGTGGCTCACTAGCTGTGTTTTATTTGATGTTTAGCTAATGCACTATATGATACCTGCCTTACTCTGAAATATTTAACCAAACCTGCTGATGTTCTTACTACATTTATTCCACCAAATAGGAGCTTAGATTATGTGTATTGTGCTAAGCTGAAGGTTTTATTCAGTTTTTATTCGTTTACACAGGATGGCACAATACAGTTAAATTTACGGCCTGTCAAATTTGAAGATGTGTAGCAAAATTAAGTTAGCATTTTGATTTTTATAGTTTAGCGTAATTTTCTGACAACACACAAAAATAATTGGCAGGGGATTGTCATTGTACATCAGAATTGGTTGTGGGTACTTAGGCTCTGTATGCCAATATGCTGGTGATGCATTGCCTTAACATATGTTGGATCTGCACTGACCCATAGGTGATACACTGCCACGCTTGTGCTAGCTTTGTACCCTGACCAATGGCAATTCCTGGCCACATATGTTGGCTCTGCATGGTGACCAGCTGGTGATACATTGCTGTAACACACATGCAGGCTCTGTACATCAACCCATTGGTAGTACATTGCCGTAACACACATATACATACATGCTTATACAGTATATTTTCTCATCCACAAAGATGTAGAGGAACTGCAAGAAACACAGTATTTTGTCAGGGTCAATGTTGTAGACATAATAGCTGAATAATAATGATAATAGGCGATTACCAATGCAAGGGAGACATGTCTTTATCTGGCTTGGAATGCTATGGTTGTGACAATTTTTCACACTGCTCTACCTGGCAGCACCATCTCTGAGAAACGTTAGTCTTTGGTTCTCGTTGCCTGAATGTGGTGGCCATGGGTGGTATCTCAGTCAACCGGTTCCTTGTCTTGCCAAACAAGATAGTACAGGGAGTCCTCATTACTTGAATGCCACTAAATCAGTCTTGTGTTCATGAATGGATTTCCCTCTCTTTTAAATCTGATGTTTGGAAGATGCTATGCAATTCTTTGAGCAGAATCTATAGCAAGATATAAGGATGACAACGTAATTTCTCTTTCTGCAAACTCTTAATGAATGGTATTTCTCTCTCTCTCTCTCTCTCTCTCTCTCTCTCTCTCTCTCTCTCTCTCTCTCTCTCTCTCTCTCTCTCTCTCTCTCTCTCTCTCTCTCTCTCTCTCTCTCTCTCTCTCTCTCTCTCTCTCTCTCTCTCTCTCTCTCTCTCTCTCTTAGTGAAAACCAGATAGTGATTTGTTTGATGTTGTCTTTCATATGCATGCAAGAAACTACATAAATTTTTTAATTCTTTGTATTATTGTCAGTTTTCATGTTGTATCAATATGTTACAAGAAAAATGAGTATTCCTTGTGCTTAAATATGCCAGAAAGTATTGAATCTGGCAGCTAATGCTATTGATATTGGAAGTGCTAATTACCGTCGTGCAAAAAAAACCTAAACCCGTGTTCCACATTCCGGTGATATTTCTTAGTCATTGTAACCATATCAGGTTTAGATAGAACTGTATTCCGTGGCATTTCAAATTGTGACTTCTCTTGCATACATTAGCGACCAAGAGGCAAATGATTTGGCTGTAGCCCCTTGAAGACATGGCAGTTGGTCTCACAGTAATGTCAGTTGCCTGCAGCGGTGACACTCGGCTCACGGTCAGGTTCTCTTCTGCTTGTGTCATTTAGTTTTTGTTCTTTCCCGCGCTGCTCCTTTCACTGACTCGAACTGAGATGGTGCTACCAAATTATTGTTTTTACTACATGTACTGCTAGTCTGTCTTACATATATCACTGCTCTCTGTCTTTCTCTGTCTCTGCCTATCTCTTTGTCAATCTTTTCTCTCTCTTATGCCAACTTACATTTACTGCTTTACCGTCCAATGAAGAAGAATGCTTCACTTGATCCACGATACATAATATGACCCAAAGTTAACTAAAATATTCCTTGAGAAAATAGTAATAATGATGAAGCCAGTATTAGAGGAAGTGACTCAGTTCTTACGGGGCTTCAGGTATATAGCTTACAAAGATTTCAAGTTGTCACCATTGCTGTTTTTACTTTGTTGCCAGCAAACACCTATTATTCAATATTTTTTATCCAAGTTTATAACCTCAGCATACCAAATAAACTAAACATATATTAGAATTAGATGCCATACTATGGAGCTTAATGTTCAATTCTATTCTGTATTGCTGCCATTTTCTAGCCCAATAAGAAAGTATTAAATACTCTACACTTCTAAGTCCAGTAAGGTTATATATAGGTGATGGAAGGAATCCCTTGAATTTGCTACATATTAACATGTCAGTAATACAATATGTGATGAACCTATCCATATTATGATGCATGGGACTTGTAGATTCTGAATTCAGTAATAATGTTAGAGATCGTGATTTATATTGTTTTACATAACTAGAATTTGCCGGTGATGTCACACTCTGCTTGCTAGTTCCTTATGGTGGCCGCTTCCCCCCATTACACTTAACTGTGGCCTTGTGTGTCAAATGTTGGTAGCTCTCAGAATCTTGGGATGTGTTGCCTCCCCTCACTGTGACCCTGGGAGTGCCACACACCCTGGTGAAGGCACTCTGGGCACTGATGCCTCTAGACCCTGCCACTGTCTGCTGGGGCCCACATGTTATAACAAGAGCCTTACTGCAGGTCTGTAATTGAGTGCATATGTTATGTATCTTAAAGGATGCCAAAGATTTGCTGTTATTGGTGTCTGTGTCATAGTGGATGTCTTCTTGACTGTTCATGTCAATGGTTGTTTCATATCTCCCATCGTTTAGAAACTATGGAACTGTAGGTCTTCCCAAAACGAGATGATAGAAGTCACATATGAGTTTTGCCTTTGTCCCAGCAAGGTATTTTTTCATGAAGTCAAATTCTGAGGTATTGTCTTACTCTTCCAGTTACATACTTATCATACTCATGTTCTGAATATACCTTTGGGCCATTACAAAGGGATGTGGCAGTGCACATTTCCTAACCTCTCAAATGGTATGCCCAATAATAGCAAGTAGCTGTCTTTTCCTGTATGGTAAGCAGTCACTTTAGATAATGGCATTAGTTGTTATTCCACAAAGTTGTTAAGGATAGTTCTTTCTTGTGTGATCAGGTATTATAATATAGGACTACTTGAGAGAAACTGTAGATATAGTGGAAGCACCAAGCGTTCTCACAACCTTGGTCATGCAAATGGGTCAATACTTCACTCCTGCACCAGCTGCTGTTAATGAGAGATATACAACTTAAAAGTGTAATCGAGCAGTTCCAAAATACATATCATTGATCACTGAGATCTTGAGCCAGTGATAGTGATTGACCATTATCATCAGTTATTCTCCTCTATACTCGGTTTTAAGATTAAGTTAGAGTTACATGATTTCTGAGACAGTGTAGTTGTTCTCGAAACAGCTAAGCTTGTATGATTACCAATAGGGATATGAGTTGGTTTTCTGTTTTGTGTTTAAACAGTTTTAAGTTTGTTATTATTTTGAGAATAGTTAATATGCATATTTAGAGTGTGAATAGAAGGCTGTTCTGTGAATGCTTACAAGTAGGAGCTGTTGGATAAAATGAGACGAGATTGAACCATGTGGTTGTTTGGGAGTATTTCTTGGTCTCTAGAGGGTAGTGATGGAAAATCAAATAGACACAATTTATAGTAATAACCCAATACTGCTTTGATCTGTGGCCATTGGCACTCATGATGTCAGGAGCTTTATTGGGTGGTAGCATTTTCATGGTGCACAAACAGGAAGGCATGCAGGAGAGTATTTTTATGAGATCAGCATTTATGTGCCTTATGCAGGACGTATGAGACACACCTTTCTTTGTAAGCAGTGATGCGAGTCGTATTGCACTCCACTAAGGCACAAAACTGCTGTTCTGGACACATGCTACCTGTGGCCCATTCCATCTCCTCTCATGATTGGTGTTTCTTCCAGTTTCCTTCCTTAACAAAAAAAATAATTGAGTGATATTATGGTGGAATTTAAAGTTATACATGAATGTGCTTTTCATTATAGCTATATTTAGCCATGTAGACATTGTATGATTATAAGTTGATGAGTGCAATGAAGTGTCATTCATGGAACATCTAAAAATTTTTTATATTGCTCCAAAC
This sequence comes from Scylla paramamosain, assembly GCF_035594125.1. Taxonomy (NCBI): domain Eukaryota; kingdom Metazoa; phylum Arthropoda; class Malacostraca; order Decapoda; family Portunidae; genus Scylla; species Scylla paramamosain. Next base: position 8,553,207 of record NC_087173.1, read on the forward strand.
TGGTAGCAAATTTCCATTTATATTTACTGTTGAGTTATTTGAAAAGTAGGCATTGGAGGGCTTTGAGAGTGCAAATGGTAGTTTAGGTATGATATTACTTAACATTAGAGTTAGATGCCTAATAAGTAATCCTATATTGCACCATATGACTTACAGGTATTGAGTCTTGCTCGTATTGATGAACACGTGTAGTGGACACATCACAAAGCTGGGGTGGTTCAGTTGTTTTATTGTTCTTTTCTTTCCTATATATACATACATAGTTATGGGACAGAATTTGTTGATATTCAGAAGTAACTATTGGTGTGGAGCTCAGACTGTGAAACTTTTGAAAACTGTGATTGGGGAGAACAAAGTTGCAATATGGTTTAATAGTCTTAATTCAGTATGTAAAAGACAGGTTTTCTTTTATTATCATTTTGAGTGTTGTTCATTCCTTGTCACTCTGATGAGATTGAGGTGAAATGTTGTGATAACATGCAATACATAAAAGGTAAAGGCTAATTATTTTCACTGTTTGTATGATCTGTTTTCAGCTTCCTGTGTTTTTGTCTTGAGAGGAATTTTTATGGTGATCTCTTTATGCATATTTTTGTGTTTTGAAACAGTGTTCAGATCTAATAACCCACATGTTTTAGCGGTTTGGCTGAAGTACACGTACCACAAGACTTTTGTGCTTTACGGTTTTTATTTTTTCTGGAATAATGTTGACACTTTCAGAACACATGGTTTATACACTAAATCTGAAAGTTTGCTACAGTGCAAAAACCAGTGGTTGGAATATGTTATTCTGAGTCAGTTTCCTGAATGGATTAAGATGCACCATAGAGCTTATCTCGAATGGCAAGATATTCCTGTACAGGCTCCACAAGAATTACTCTTTGCCTTTTAAAGGATGCTTGCAAACACTACAAAAGTGCTATTTTGATTTCTATATATAGGTATTATGTATTTATATATATATATATATATATATATATATATATATATATATATATATATATATATATATATATATATATATATATGCATACATACATTGCATGAATTGAAGATAATTATAATTTATCACTGCGAGAGTAGTTTTGACACATTAATTGCTTAATATGTTAAAGCACCTCTGATATAGCCAACTTTGGTGTTAACTGTATTTTAGCTGCATTCTTTCAAAGTATAACTTCTGTTGACCATTTAGCCAATAATGTGTTCATGGTAGTAACTATTGGACAAGTAGTTCTTTAAAAGGCTTTGTTTCAGTGGTGTGGTAATCCAGTCTGTGATTTTTCCTGTGCGGTTTGCAGCTACTGAGGTTGTTGGAGCCTATATTTGGCGGACTGAGCAGGCGCACTCTTTGACGGGGATCAGACAAAGGGCATGAGATCCATGACGGCGGGTGCAGGGTGGCCTTAGAGAGCATAGCCTAGTGCTTGGTTAGGGAGACACCGGCTAGGATAATCTCAAGAGTTAGTGCGGACGGCTGGCGTTGGCAGAGGTGTTGCACATGGTCCTGGGCTCACTTTAATACACTTATCGCCAGATCCTTAATAACTGTGTCGTGTGCTATTGTAGAGGAGCTTTCGGTATAGTCCAATATTTAATCCGAGGATGGTTGTATTGTAGTGGCTTTATTTTGTGTATTTGTCTCTACTATATACTATGTAGGTATAATTCATTTTTCATTAGACTGACTTCATTATGGGTATTGACTGATAATGGCTCTCCATATCATTTTGTGGCATTTCAGCCTGTTTTGGCATCTTACTGTAAGGGTCTATTGATTAGCTTTTGGTCCAATGCAACTTCTATTGTATCCAAGGGAGTCATAAAGCAGCAAGAATAATATTTAAAAAAATTCATATCAGCTAAATTTATGCATTTCTTTTGTTACAGAGTTGGTACATACATTTATTGAACAAAACCTAACCATATAAAAAAAAGATATCTGAATATTCTCCTTAAATGCATACAGCAAAGATTTAATTATATTGTGATAGCTATAAATACTATAATGAAATTTTAAGTATGTACCTGATATGAATGGTGCATTCAACGTGTGTAGACTTGTGGGATACAGTAACTTTTTGACTGGTCAGACTAAACGTGTTCAAGGGCACAATTATTTTTAGGGAATGCCTTTCTTAATGGTTGTGGGTGTTCCAAGGCTGTTGCTCACCTGGCAGTTAATTTTAAACCTAGATGCAATAGATTCTAGTAGGTGCAAGGATTCTGCAGCGTATAGCAACTACACACTTAGCTTAAGGTTGATTTGCCGACGGGATTGGCGAGAGCAGCGGATTGAAGGAAGGTTTGGTCAGCGTGTCATGCTGGGGGAGTGTTCTTATCAGGTCCATCAGACGTGCACAAAATCCATTCACCTTGAAATGTGTCCCCATCTGCTGGTTTATGTTCATCTCAGGTAGTGCAGTAATCCTAAGAGTTTATTTATTGTTGTAAACATTTAATAAAGAGCCGTGCCAAACTGTTACTGAAAGGTTGAAGAGTTTATTGTAAATTTCAAGCTGTAGCTTCTCAATCCTCGCTTCAAGATGAGGGAAATTAATTTTCTCAGGGGGTGAAAGTGATTCTGTGATTATTTCTTGTCTGACTAGATCTTGTTTCTTGTATATTTTTTTGGTTCTTAACACTGCTAGTCACCAAATTTGATACGCATGTTCTCCAGCAGTTGAAAGGTGTATCTCAAAAAACAAAAATATCAGAATAAAATGGACGGACAAGTGTTGGTAGACTCACCTGCTGTGCCGTGGTGAGTGTTGCCGTGCCCCCCGGCCCAGTGGCTCAGTAGGGGAGCTTTTAGGCATGCGGCCAGCGGTGAGGGTGGGGGTTTGGGTGTGTTGCTGACCTATTGGGTGTTGATGGTGGGAAAGAAGAAAGCTGGGACGTGATTTTGCTCATTATCTGCTGTTTGCCGGATTTGAAATTTGTGTATCATCCAGGTGAAATATTATTACTAAGGGTTTGTGTTTCCCTCTGCTCTTTGAGGGAACTCAGTGGTTATGTACTTGCAATTCTCACACACTCTTGTATGGAAAGCTGAAGGGTTTGTCACCAACGAGTTTTATCTGTGTTGCTAAGATTATTATTGCCCCCAATTCCTTGGGCTGAGCTGGGAAGGCTGAGTTGCAAGCTTCCCCTTCTTATGCCAGTCTTACTCACTACATGTTACACACACACACACGCACACACATGCACACACACACACACACACACACACACACACACACACACACACACACACACACACACACACACACACACACACACACACACACACACACACACACACACACACACACACACACACACACACACACACACACACACACACACACTTAACCTACACTTACATACTCCTCCCTGTTCCCGGTAGAAAGTGATAGTCATTAAACTTTACTACACTCCCCATATTGCAGTTGTGTTTTGATGTGAGTGTTCTGTTTTGGAGATGCTAAGAAGTTATACAAGTGGTGGCTTAGTGTAGATAACGAATGGGGTGGGTCTTATCATGAGTGACTTTCGTTCGTCCCACGAAGAACAACATTTCTGACGTTGATTTACCGTTATAAGTTTGTATATCTTTGGTACCAAGGGTTGTTTGGTTATGTAATCTGGTCATTTTGGGTGTCTTATGCATGTAAAATAAAGGGACAATATAAGGTGTATGTATGTAGTAAGCAGAGGTCATTTTAATTAGTGAAATTTCATATGGAAGAGTCTTTTAAATGCTTATAGAAGGTAGTTTTATTCTATTAGCGTCATTTCTGCTCAAGATGCTTGGGATGGTCTTTGAGCACTCAGTATTCTACAGCCAAAAATTGTTACTCAAACCAAAAGAAATAATCTAAAACACAGAGGGATGTACTTAAGTTTGTACTTAATGGATATCAAAACTTGAATCAAACACACGTTTCCCAGCATGGTTGAATTGTGCTAAGTGCTACAGGGAACAGAACTTTGTTACTAATACGTTACAGGTGCTGTAACGAAAGCTCACATTTGAATCTGTTGTACGTATTCCTCAACTGTTTAGTACAAGACGGTGTAAAATTTTATGGTACGTATTGTGTGAGGGCAAGTCAGGTGTGCTGTGTGCACCTGCGACTGTAATGCTTGTCACCTTTGTCCCCATGTTGACGGAGTGGTAAGTGTTAGTACACCCAGGAATTAGTTCCTATGCAAAAAATTACCATAGCCGAGATTGTTACATACTAGGTACGTAATACATGCCCACTGTGTTTGGTATTTATTGTTACTGTGATTCCTGTCCTGACTGTTACCAGCCGTCGTGCACCCCAGGAGGAGCGCCGTGGAGCTCTCTGGCAGCGTCCGCTGTTGTGTGTCGTTCAATAGTCAATTCTGTACACAGTTATGTGATCCATCTTGTGTAGGTAATCACTGTAATTGATCATGTACAAATAAGTTTAATTGTAGTATTTCTGCCATCTTGGAAGGTTTGCGGTGTAGTCTGGTTGACGAGAACAACACTCCAGATTGATTTGTTCATTTTTAACCTTTTTAATTTGCAGACACTGGATACAGTCAGTGTATAATTAGGTATTAAGTACCAAATTGCTATTTTTTCAAAAACTTATCAACTTTCCTAAAAGATTACATACTTACATACTGCTGCACGGTGTGTGTGTGCGGGTCTGGAGTTGTGTTCTTTATCAAGGGGCAAGAATATGCCTTTATCCTATCTGGTATCCCAGTAAAATTATTTATAATGAACTCAAGAGCGTGTGAAGGACAGTGTGAGTCTGGCGTGAAGACTTTATGCCCTTTGGGTCCCCTGGAGGAGTGGCCTTTGCTGAGCTGAGCGAAATAAAACCAGTGTAGCAATCAAGTCTGACTCTTATTACACTTACCTCCTGCAACACTACATTTATGGCTGTATGATTTTATTCAATTATTTTTTACTAGTGCAGCAATCAAGCTTGCCTTTCCTTACCTTACCTCCTACAACACTACATTTAGGGCTCAATTTTTTTTTATTTATTTTTTTACATACCTTTTAGAACTTAAACACTCTTAAAACACAGAATTTGGATTTATTTATTTATTTATTTATTTATTTATTTGTTTGTGTATTTATTTGTCATTATTGATATTTTTCTTTTTTCCCTTACACTCAGAACAATAAATGTGGATGTGAACTGTTATCAGATGTTATCTTTTCTTAGTTACCTCTTAGAAGAATTTGCTATACACAATAAGTATCTGATTTTTAGGAGTTGGAAGTCCAAATTATATGAAACTAGTAATTTTCAAACAACTTTTCTATACATACACAAGTAATTATTAAGAGGACAGCCAACAGACTTAATCTAACCTGAGATAAGAGTATAAAAACATTACTGTATTAGATTCAGAGGATGATCTATTTTCTGGGAAGACAGGTCTGTGATTCCTTTGTCTTTTTTGCTGTGTTCGTCTATCTGTCTTGTGTATCCATCCATCTATCTATTTATCAATCATTCTAATTATTTATGTATCTAACTATCAGTCAATTTAATGATTTATCTATCGATAAATAAATCTATCTATCGATCTACTACTTGTACATCTTTATATCTGTCTATTTACATCCAATTACCTATCTATTTATATATTTACTACTACTACTACTACTACTACTACTACTACTACTACTACTACTACTACTACTACTACTACTACTACTGCTGCTGGAGGCAGTAAAACAGGTGTGGGAGTTTGGACAGGTGAGTTGGATAATTGGATGTCTAAACGCGAGTAACCTTTCACTTTTGGGACAAGGGACGCGCGCGTGTGCGTGTGTGTGTGTGCGCACAAAAAAAAAAAATATATAACCCCGGGCGTGTGTGTGTGTGTGTGTGTGTGATTGCGTGGCGCTGTCACACAAGAGCTTTACATTCTACGCATGGGTGACGAGAGAGAGAGAGAGAGAGAGGGTGTGTACATACGTATCATGAAAGGGTCGCAGAAAGGTTACACGATTTTTTAAAGGAACACATCCAGTCCTTCCATTCTTGCATTCACTTTTGGTGGTTGAGAGAAAACAGATTTAACTTTTACAGTTTATTCCGAAGTGCTGGGTGAGGGATCAAGGTTATAATTCACCTCAGGAACAACGATATGATTGACACTGAACACTGATGACGTTTAGTTTTCAGGAAGTCCCATAGCAGCTAGCAAGTTGTCCACCGCCCCTCGACTCTCCAGCTCGGACCGCGGCGTCTTGGGAGCAGCGGTAGGAAGTGTTCGTGGCTAGCCAGCACACTTACATATTTTCTTCTCTAGATTTACCCAGTGTTGGGGTTAGCCCTTTACTCCTTTAAATCTAACTTTAAGGTAATGGAAGCCAGAAGCAACACCACCACCACAACACCGTGACTGACACCCGTACGCGGCGAGTCGTTGATAAACTGTCCAAAGGGGAACAGCCGCGGCGCCATCTACTTGAAGAGTATCTTCCTGAAGGCTTGCCTGAAGTCCTTGTTGAAAATGGTGTAGATGACGGGGTTGCAGGCGGAATTCATGTAACCCAACCAGAAGGCGATGTGGAAGCCGTAGTCTGGGATGTGGCAGGAGGGACACAGCGGCCCCAGAAGGTACAGCAGGAAGAAAGGCAGCCAGCAGGCGATGAAGGAGCCCATGATGAGGCCGAGGATCAGCGTGGCTCGCTTCTCTTTCTTCCGAGCCAGCCGCTTCTTGACCTTCTCAAGGTCCAGAATCTTGGTGGACACGCGCCCCACGTCAATCAGCTCCCGGCGAGGCTTGGTGAGCGTCCTGATGGGCGGCGGACGCACCTTGCGGGGCTGCTCCCCCGCTGGTGGAGGCACCATAGCAGCGGGCTGGGCGCCGCCTTTCACGTCTGTCGTCTGGGTGTGTGGCGGGCCTCCTGGGGACGCGCTGGTGCCGTGGACCTGCGGCTCAATGGGTGGCTGGGCTGCCCCCTCGCCGGCGTGGCGGACACCCTTCCCGGCCTCGTCCCAGTCATGTTGCTTGGCCTCGGCAGGCGCGTCCTCTCCCTCCTTGGCCTCGTCACTGGCGGCCTCCATGTCCTCGTGGATCCTGAGGTGGTACACCAGCACCTTCTTGGTGAGCAGCCCCGCGCGGTGGCCGGCGCCGATGTGGGCGTAGAGGGCTGCCGAGGGCGTGCCACGCCTGGTGATGGGTCTGCTCCTGGCCAGGCCGCGGCGCGCCCTCGCCTTGGCAGCGTAGAAGATGCGGATGTACACGAAGATCATGATACAGCTCGGGATGTAGAAGCTGCCCAGCGCCGAGTAGATGACATAACTCAGCTCGTCCGAGACCTGGCGGGAGAGGAGGGAGCTGTTTGTTTGATTCACGACTCCGTGTGTGTGTGTGTGTGTGTGTGTGTGTGTGTGTGTGTGTGCTCTCACACGTTCACGCTATACCTGCAGGGGTGACATCAAGAAGAACAAACAAGCAAACACGTGCCCTTCACCTCGTCTCTCTCGGCGCCAACAAACACTCAGGCTAAGCAAACACTGCGGGAGGCACGGCACTCCTCCCACTCGTCCCACTCCTGCCACTCTCACGTGCAACTACTCCGCCCGGCAGTGTGCCACCCATCCCCGCCTTCCTCCTCGATTAACCTCGCCCCGCCCCGTCCCGCCCGTCGCTGCTTCCGAGGCATGAGTGTCGGGGCTAAAGTGTCACGTCTGAACAGCGTCTCAGGGTGTTGCGTGAATCTGAGAAGACGATGCCGTGAGTGTATCCGGGAAATGCGACTTAATTAAATGGATGTGACGATACATACATACAACACATGCATACTTACATATATACATACATATAACATGAAATCCAGAAAGAGGCGGTGGATAAACTGTGACAAACTAAGGAAGAACTGGCACTTAAGATCAAACAATGGAAACAAAACAATAAATAAATGGTAGACGGATAAAACAAGATAAAAGTGACGGGCTGAAAAAGAAAAAAAAAGGACGAAAAACAAAAGAAGTTACAGGCGGATAAAAAAAAAAGAAAGGAAATAAGAAAATGAGAAAAAAAATGACGGGGACAGGAAAAAAAGTGACGAACGAAAAAAAAAAGATCGAAGGGAAAAAAAAGAAGGAAAGTAACATGAAAAAAAGTGACGAATAAAAAAAAAAAGTAAAATTGGAATAAAATTAACAGGAACTGCATAACAAATAAACCTTAAGATGAAATACTGGATAAACTTGACTTTCGGGATGCAAGTTCATGTTAAGAAGTTTCCCGCCACTCCACTAAGTTGGTGTTTTTGCGTCGCGTCTCATCAGTTTTAATGTTATTGCTGCATGCATGTTTTCCTACCAAAGGGTCGCCGCTGTGTTACTTGCCGTCCTTTCCTCAGCGTTTCTTCCTCCCCTTCAGAATCGTTGTGTTTTCCTTTCTAACTGCCTTGCTAATTTCTCTCTCTTGGTTCCCTGTCCTCCTTGCCTCTTCCTTTTTCTGACTTTTTTTCTTTAATTTTTCTTCTCGTTCAATTTTTGTATTCTACGATATGTTGGGAAATGTTTTTTCTTGTTTTTACTTGATTTATTTTTGGTTCTTTGCCTGATTCCGGTTCTCTCTCTCTCTCTCTCTCTCTCTCTCTCTCTCTCTCTCTCTCTCTCTCTCTCTCTCTCTCTCTCTCTCTCTCTCTCTCTCTCTCTCTCTCTCTCTCTCTCTCTCTCTCACTACCACTACTACTACTACTACTACTACTACTACTACTACTACTACTACTACTACTACTACTACCACCATTAACTTCTACACATTACTTTCCTCATTTCTATTTACCTCGCATCCTGTTCCTATTCCCCCTCTTCTCTCTCTCTCTCTCTCTCTCTCTCTCTCTCTCTCTCTCTCTCTCTCTCTCTCTCTCTCCCTAGGGAACTCAACAATGACACGTTTACAGCAATCGATGAAGACGTCCACGGCAAGACAGACAGGCAGAAGGGCGGGAGAGAGGCGGCCTTTGTAGCCAGCCTTTGCTGGGGTCTTGTCGCCGCTAAGAGCAAGAGGTCGTGGCGCTGCTGCTGCGGGGGTCACGGGGTCGTCGAGAGAGGGGGTCGAGAGAGGGGTCGTGGGAAGTACCCTTTGTGCCACCAGTTTCCCCCCTCTCTCCCTCTCTCTCCTGCGCTGGCAGGAAACAGAAACAGCAGGAGAGGGGAGAGGGAGGGAAGGGAAAGGGGAGAGAGTGAGGCCTTTGTACCAGGAGAGGGGAGAAGAGGGAGAGGACGGAGGGGAAGGGAGAGGACACCCTTTGTACCGTGCCTCCCATTGCCACTTTGATATTTGCCCCGGTCCGCGTGAACGTTTAGCCCCGCCAGTCAGCTTTAGGCCAGGGCGCTGTAAGATGTTTTCACGCTCCAGGGAAAAATTGCTCCGTTTGCAGGTGTGTGAACCCGTGGGACGCTCCCCTGGACTCTCCCACGCTCCCATACTCCCTCTCCCAAAGCCGAGGTGGAAGGATACACGGATACATGCTGGGGAGAAAAATTCGAGGTCTAGTGTGTTGTAAATTAGACGCCAGCGGAAGAAAGAGTCATCTCGGAATTAACGAAGTATTTTCACGGCGGTAATTAAATCCTGGCCGCTACAGGTGACAGGAAGCGCCGCGTTACCTTCATCATCGCCACTCGTGCGCACTCTTCATTTTTGTTTTAGCCTTTAACTTCATTTTATCTCGTTAGTTTGAGTAGTTTTCGCAAAGTTATTTCTTTTTCCGTCCCCTGGAGCCGCGTAACGTGTAACAGACTCGGTGTTAGGTGTTGTTGTTGGGTGCGTGTGTATATACTACTATTGTAATAAACTTTTATGGATCGACACAGCCTCTCGCATATGCAACACTAACTTGATTATTAGTTTTTTGTTGCGATGTAAATATTTGTAACGTGACTCGCGGCCCCGGCACATTATTAAAACAGCGAGCACGTTCCCCTCCCGTCATGGCGAACGCGCAGAATTAAAGTTTATGGTGATTCTTGCGTGGAAAAAGATCCTTGATTTATACAGCGCCTGCCTCCCTCCCTGCCTGCCTTGTTCCTGCGATGACTCCCAACTTTTATCATGATTACACGCGAGGAGATGACACTTAATTTCACTGCTCTTTATACTATACTTATCTTTTACTCTCACGTTCATTTCAGAAGTCTTCGCTCTCTCACTTTACTCTTTCCCTCACTCTCCCTCTCTCTCTCTCTTACCTTCCCTTCCTGTTCCTTCCTATCTCTTTCCTACTTTGTCTTCCTGCCTCGGCTCTCTCTCTCTCTCTCTCTCTCTCTCTCTCTCTCTCTCTCTCTCTCTCTCTCTCTCTCTCTCTCTCTCTCTCTCTCTCTCTCTCTCTCTCTCTTGCTCTCTCTCTCTCTCTCCCCCTTGCTCTCTCTCTCCACCATCGGTCCTCCCACCCCAACCAGTCCAACTCGCACACCCCACCCATCCCATCCCAACCCGCCCGCCGCCCGCAGCAGGTGGGTCGGAGCCAGCACCAGTTTGGCCAAGTTGCAATATCCAAACCTTTCCAAACACATTTGTAACATTTATAAAATCAGTAATCCATGTCGGAACGCAATACTCGGCCTGAACTCCAACTAGACCCAATATTGCACGGGAAAAATTGTTCATCACACTTGCATATTGCGTACACCACCCGCAACTTTTATGCTCTTTTTCTTCATTTAATTTTTACAATATTAGATTACACGTGGATGTGGATGTATATATTATTATTTTTTATTTTTTTTATTTATATATATATGTATATATTGGGCCATTATTTAATATCCGATAAGTATAATTTGATAAAGCGATCAAGTTGAAACAATAAATATACTACTGAAAAAAAAAAGCGTCAATGGAAACGTGTTTGTCTCATTCGCGATTAGCTTAACCCGCAGCGGTGCCTCCCTTAAACATGTCATCCTATTTATGACGCTACGGCAGCGATAATGCGACAGGATTAGCTTGAGCTTAGCGAGGGTCAGACAAGGTCGGTGAGAGGCCCGGGCGAGGCACTGCATGATGACCGTATTCTGAAACACTTCTGGTTGCACCTCGATTAGTTTCAGAATGCTCTAGTTCAAGTGATTTGGGTTTTCAAGGGCGTTTCCATGATTCTAGTGACAAATTAACAAAGTTTTTATAATATTAACAGGAGAAACACTCGTGAGAACCTGGCTAATCATCTCTGTGGCCTTGGAAAATAGTCGTGGTGATAGAGCAAAGCGTTTCTGAATACAGGCCTGGCCGCGGTAATTCCTGGCTGACGCTCTCCACGCCATCCCGCGAGGCTCACCGTGCACTTGGGGAAGAGGTCCGGGGCGCGGGTCTGCTTCCACCCAAGGAGCGGCGGGATGGACACGAGGCCAGAGAACACCCACACGAACACGATCATGACGATGGCGCGCTGCGGCGTTCGCTTCTTCATGTAGTCCACGGCGCGCGTGATGCTCCAGTAGCGGTCGAGAGAAATGAGGCAGATGTTGTTGATGGAGGCGGTGGAAAGCAGCACGTCTATGGCGGCGTGCAGCTCACACCACAGGTCGCCGAACACCCAGTAGCCCATGAGCAGGTTGGCTAGGCTGAAGGGCATGATAAGCAGACCCAGCAGCAGGTCCGCCACGGCCAGCGACGCGATGAACCAGTTGGTGAGGCTTTTGAGGGCCTTCTCGGTGGCGATGGCCACGATCACCAGCATGTTGCCCACCACCACCACCATCATGGCCGCCGTCACGAGAGTGGTGATGACCGCCACCTCCACCGTGGTGTAGCGGGACGGGTACAGCGACGCGCCCCACGGGTACACCCACACCGTACCGTTCCAGGACGTCACACTCCCGTTCATGTCTTGCACCCTGCCTCTGCCGCCTCCCACGTGGCCCAGGAAACTCTCGGCCTCCTCCTCCGCTCTCGCCGTCAGGTTGTCGCTCATGTCATCCATGTCATCCATGGCGGAGTGACGGCGCTGTTCTTGCCAGGAAGACCCGAAGCGTGGCGACAGCTCGGCGCTTGTCAGGTCAGTTCACATTTGGCGGTCTGGTCTTGGCTGTCAAAGAAGCAACAGGTGCACTGCACGAGTGTTTCCACTAAAGCAAAATCGTGATAGAACAATGATTGTTTCTCACCAAGAGTTTCGGGGAAAAACTTTCCGCGACGCTTTTTTTACTTTGGTTCAACACGCAAGCCAGAGGAACCGCCGACACCAGAGACGCACCGCTGGACCTTGTCTGTGTTGGCTCGCCTCGCCCCGCGCCGGGTATCCTGCATCCCCTGCTTCCTGACTAGCTCGCTCTTGACCACCACAGGCCTCCGTCACTCGAGCCTCGTCAGCAGTCCTCGTTCCCAGCGTGGTGTCACAGGCCGCGCGGCGACACGTTCCGCGCGGCCTTGGGCAGGTGGGTGCCAGGTGCTCAAGTGGCGGAGCGATGGGCCTTCCTCTCCTCCCCAGCACCGCGCGCCGCTCACTGGCGCGGCCTCCTCGCCCACACGCCGGCGGGGAGCCACAGGTCGCCCTCCCGCCCTAAAGTGGGGCTGTGAGACTCTGCCTCTTTACCGCCGCCTCCACGGACGCTCCGCCGTCAATCGTCCTGCCGCCGGCTGGCGTCTTCACCCAATTTGTCGGGCAGCCAGTCCTCAAAATAGTTCGCTTGTCGCATGAGGACATCAAACCCTCCCCGCCCCCCGGGGACCGCGTCCAGCCAATGTGGATCAAGCCTCTCCTGCGCCACCAGGGAGAGGCACAGTCACGTGTAAACAACTCCAAACTTTAAAAAGAATTTCGCTTTGTCGAGCAGGAGACGCTGCAAGCTGCCGCCGGTCAAGGCCTCGCTGTAGGTCACTCTCCTCCACAGATGAGTTACCCTCGCGCTGGAGGAGCGGAGACATCTGGCGGTGGGATGCCACCTGTAGCAGGCTTCGGGACGGTTGCCAGATAGACAATATTCTAATCCCTTACAGAATCTTCCGTGTAATTACAGTGACGTCACGGGAGCCAGGACCAGAAGCCGCGGCGACCACGAGGAAGGAAGAGGTACGTGGGGCGTCCGCCATAGGTTTTTTTTTGTTTTGCTATTGTGGTGATTGGAGGACTGAGGAACAGACGAGGAGAGGCGACAGTGTGGTTATGTCAGCCAGGAAGGAGGCGGAGCGGCCCGAGGAAAGGGAAGAGGTGGGTGCTGAGGTGTCTTGTGGTGAGGCCCGCAGGGACAGCACGGGTCCGCCTCAACGATTGGTGTGTGTGTGTGTGTGTGTGTGTGTGTGTCGTGATACAAATAGTTTGTTATTTAGTCTCGGATGAGTTCATGGAAGAGAAGGGACAAGTCATTTAGGCCTGAAATATGGGGAACATTTAGATGAGAGAGAGAGAGAGAGAGAGAGAGAGAGAGAGAGAGAGAGAGAGAGAGAGAGAGAGAGAGAGAGAAACTCGTTCCACTTTAGGTCGATGTTGGGTTGTCACGATTTGCTGCTGATAGGCTTAACTTTTTTCAGTTTTATTTTATTAATGTTTTTCATCAATATCCTTACAGTTCTGCATGAGATAGCCTTGCGAAATACGAAGTGAAGTCGCAATGAGAGGCGAGAGTCGTGTTGCCGGAAAGCAGTAAAACAAAATGGGAAGGTGGAGTATTGGTGGGTCGTCTTAAGGCCACTAGTAGTAAAGTTGGCAGCCCTGAGCCAGGCGCCATTGGCCGGAGATGACGAGAGATGACGAGTGCGGCGCGAACATGATCTGTAGCAGCGAGCCGAAGACCGCAGTAAACCAGCCTATCATGCCCGCCACTCCGCGCCTGTTTACTATTGATGAGGCACCGCCACCTTACTTTTACGTAGCGTCTCTCTCTCTCTCTCTCTCTCTCTCTCTCTCTCTCTCTCTCTCTCTCTCTCTCTCTCTCTCTCTCTCTCTCTCTCACGAGGCTCTTCTCCCACCTGTCTCTCCCGCTGTCGTGCCTACAAACGTGTACTTGTATATATATGCGAGTTTCAACAGCGGTTCTCCGCCGACGTGTCACTACGGCAGACTTTTAAGAACCGAGGCTCCGAACCGATGTCGATATTCTGTAGACATGGAGACAGTCATTCTACTATTAAAGATTTTCAGAGATGCTGCAGGCATCTCCCTTAAAAAAAAAATAAAAATAAAAAAATAAATAAATAAAAAATAGATAAATAAATAAAAAAAATAGATAAAGAAAAGGTCATTGCTTGAAGTTTGCTTAGTAACCCTTTGATGGGGTACAAGGTTATTATGGTCAGTTCATCAGCATCTTAGTGGAAGGAGCTGCACCCCTTGAAAACGATTTAAAACTGATATTTTCGAAGAAATAATATTGGCTCGGAGCAATAATTACCAAGTATTACATTATCATGCAGCCATTTATTCGTGTGTGTGTGTGCTAACTATATTAAAGGAATACTTCTTACTCAGGACAGGCCGTGTGTTGCAGGCATCCATTATTGTCTCGAACAGCAACTCGAATCCCGTGGCACAGTTTGAACCGGCACACACACACAGCAGTTCACCCCTGGAAGCAGATGACTCATGCACGACTTAGGAGTGCAAATAGGAAGTCGCAGGCAAGCAATCCCTTGTCAGTCATATAAACCCAAGCCATACGGATAAACACAAGATGGATAACTAATCGTTGGTCACGTGGGAGACGAAATAGCGGGAAGAAACGGGGCGGGGAGAGGGAGGAGGAAGCATAATGGTCGATAGTTCGCAAGACATGGAATATTAAGGCGCAGGTACGCGAGAGACGAGACTATTAAGGAGATCGTTGTCTTCCTCCTTTAATCGTCACCTTGCTCCTTTAATCGCCGCTGAGGGAGTGCAGGGAAATATCTTGGCTTTAATTTCCTTCCACCTTCATTCCGCCGCCACCAGGAATGACGCCGCGCCATGCAGTCCTCTCCACCAGCGGTAATTAGGAATCGCGGCGAGCACGGAGGGAAAAAGGCTCTGGTAGTTTTGAGTTAATCGCTGTATCGGAAAAAAAAAAAGGAAAAAAAACGAGAACGCTTAAAGTACTAAAGGGAATGAGTGTATTAAATGTGCATTGTAGTTTATCAAGGTGTATTAAACTGTGGAGCTAAGTAAATTAAGTGTATGTTTAGTGTAAGAGTAATAATGTGTATCGGTATTTTAAGTGTATTATAGTGGATTAAAATGTATTAAACCGCGGGGATAAGTGCATTGTGCGTATTTCCAGTATACCACTTAACTGTAGGCGTATGGCAGTGCATAAAGATGTATTAAACTGCATCTTTAAGTGCATCATTAGTCTTAAGATGTATTAAACAGCAACAACTGTATTTTATAGGCGGTACATCATTAGGATAACACTGTATTAACTGCGTCTGTACCTGTATTTAAGCGCATCATTAGTTTAAAGGTGATTGACCTACATTTAACTGTATTTTTAAGTGCATCAATAGTCTGTTTTCACTAATTCACTAAGTAAGCAAACAGTCAGACAGACAGACAGACGTTTAGATAACCAGTCGCGCCGCACCGTCAGTAATTAGCAGTGGCAGGAGGAGGAGGAGGAGGAGCGGTGTGAAAGTTCAGTAGTTTTAAAGTTAATTAATTATCGGACAAAACTGCCGCACGACCCTCGCCTGCACGCATCATTGTCTTAAAGCCCCGCGGAGGTGAAGCGCCCGAGTGTCACGACAACACGCTACTGGACTGGAATGGTTCATAGTGTGTGTGTGTGTGTGTGTGTGTGTGTGTGTGGATTTGTTCTTGGTGGTGGTGGTATTGTGATAGGATTTTTTATTGTTGTTATTTTTGATTTTTTATTGTTGTTATTTTTGTTGGTATTGTTGCTCCTCATCTTCCTCCTCCTCCTTGTCATCATACTCCTCCTCACCATCATCTTCACTACCTATCGCTTAATGCTGTGTTTTCAAGATGAAGTTTTATAAAATTCTACTCGTACGTACATTTTGGAAAACCTATTTTGTAATTAGACTGCTGTGTTTTCAAGGGATTTATTATTATTATTTTTCTTTTAGAAAGTGGCTTTTAAGAGAAATTCATAACATACTTTTATCATACTTTCCTTTTCCAACCCTTGCTACGTAATAAAATACGAAATCATTGTACGTATATATATTTCTTGCCTCTCCTCACCACCACTTTCCCACTCACACAACGGGAAAATTGTGTAAATCTACTAATAGTTTTAATTATTTACTTCTAACACATCCACAAGTCAATTCCCAGCCTTACCTCACACCACTAGGTCAATTCCCAGCCTTACCTCACACCACAAGTCAATTCCCAGCCTTCCCACACATCACTAGTCAATCCCAGCCCTCCCTCACATCACAAGTCAATTTCTAGCCTTCTCTCACATCTGTAACTCAATTCCCAGCTTGCTCTCCCCCTCGCCGCGTAGCAGAACAGCGCGGCGCCACGTGCAGGCTGCTCCTCTTTAACCATTCCTCCGTGACACTCAAGTCGACGCTGGAATGTTACACGGCGATCTTTCTTGAGCCCCGAGTCTTCACGCGAGCTGGGACATTCACCGTCACATTTCCCGTAACATTCCCCCAGGCAGCGGCGTGTGTGTGTCTCCCGGTGGTCGTTGGTGCGAGGGAGCGGGAAGGGAACTCAGCCCTCCGACACGCGAACAATAGTCGTAATGGTTCTATTGCCACCACGCTAAACTCCCCATTACCGGTGGCGGGAAGGGCGGCGGGGAAGGGTTGGCACCCTCTGACGCTTGTTCGTGTTTGTGGGTAATGGCATCGAAAACTGCGTGGTGGAATTAGAAACCATGCGGTGGAATTAGAAACTTTTGTGGTGTGGTGTGGTGTGGTGATATTAAATATTTTTTTGTGGGATTATAAACCTTGTTTATGGGATTACGAACCTTGGTTATGGGATCAGAAACCACCTGGCCGGCCTAAAAAATCATGTAATGGGATTGAAAACTGTGTTGTGGGATTAGAAACCATACGGTGGAATAAAAAAAAAATATATGAAATATTTATCGTTTTCATTGTTATTTATTTTTTGTATATTTATTTATTTGTTGCGACCTCTCATTCTTCACATAACCAAAACACAACAGCTTACTAACAACCTTACGTCGCGGGGGGTCAACGGGTTTTGCTGCTGTTTTTTGCTCTTGCTCTTCGCGTCGGCCTCAATTTTCACGAGGAAACACGGAACAGTCCCGCGTAATAAGAGTGAGTGGCTTGGCGTGTCGTGCGAGGAGTTGCCAGCGTCCAGTAGTAGTTGCTGACGCATTAAGGATTCAGAAACGCTTTGGTCTCTCACCACGACGATTAGCCGTGTTCTGAAGAGTGTTTCTTCTGTTAATAATGCAGAAATCTTGCTAATCTGTCACTAGAACCGTAAAAAAAAACAGTTAATAACCCGTGTCACTTCACAACGACTATTTTCAAAGATCACAGAGATGATTACCTGGATTTCTCAAGACTGTTTTTGTTATTATTGTAGAAATCTTTTTAATTTGTCATTGAAACCGTAAAAAAAAACACTTCGAAAACCTTTGTCATTTCACCACGACTATTTTCAAGGGCTACATATATCATTAGCCAGGTTTCGCAACACTCTCCTGTTAGACTAGTAATGTAGAAATATATTGAATCTTACTCTAGAGCCGTAAAATCACTCAAACACGCTTCCACTTCACCACGATTATTTTCAAAGGCTGGGTTTCTAAGACTGTTTCTCCTGTTAATAATGTAGAAATCTTTTTTAGTCTGTCACTAGAACCGTAAATAAAATTAAAAGAATCCGTGTAACGTCAACTAGACTTGAACCTTTGGAAAGTAGTGGAGATGCGGCGCAGAAGCCTTTCAGAATACGGCCCTAAGCCAGACAGACAGCCGCGGCGGACCGGTAGTTGAGCAAAACACTAATAAATAAAGGAACAAACTGCGGCTAAAACAAGGGTAGTATATTTTTCCTGAAGAAGGACGGCAGACGGGGGAAACCGCGCCACGTGTTCCATCTTCATTAATAAGAGCAAACCTGATTATTTACCCTGGCCTCGCGTGTTTCACCTGCAGAGGGCACGCACGCACGCACACACATGCACGCACACACACGCCACACATGTAAGGCGCTTTGTTATGACTGCAGTAAATTCCCAGGATCCCTTTTATGTTGTTTATAAGTTGTGATTGGCGGGCAGTTACTGGTTGTGTGTGTGTGTGTGTGTGTGTGTGTGTGTGTGTGTGTGTGTGTGTGTGTGTGTGTGTGTGTGTGTGTTGTGGCTTGTTGTGTTGTGTTGTGTTGTGTGCTGTGGACGTTGCGGTGCGTGGGTGAGAGAGAGAGAGAGAGAGAGAGAGAGAGAGAGAGAGAGAGAGAGAGAGAGAGAGAGAGAGAGAGAGAGAGAGAGAGAGAGAGAGAGAGAGAGAGAGAGAGACTTAGTCAAAGAAACAGACAAACGCACAGACAGGCAGGCACACAGGCATAGACAGGCAGTCAGGACAAACATAAAGACTTGCAGACAGACAGATAGACAGACAGACAGACAGACAGACAGACAGACAGACAGACGCCACCACCACCACCATTATTTCTCTATACGTATCATGACTACACGTGTTTTTGTTGCTCTGTTCGCTAATAGTTCTTGCCTAATACCCTTGCATGCTAACAAGGTCGCTACATTGTTATATTCAGTAGTTTAATATTGTTTTTATCATTTGTCCTTTCAAGGTGTAAATGTTGTTGTTTTATTATTATTATTATTATTGTTATTTATTTCTTTTTTACTGGGGATGCTTATATTGTTTTATCTTTTTCTCCAGTTGTGAATGTTAATATTGTTTTAATTATTTTCCCTTGAAGCTGTTAAAAGTTTGTATTGTTCTTATAATTTTCTCTTCAAACTGCGAATGTTGATTATTGTTCCTCTTTCTCTTGAAACTGCGAATATTCATGTTTTCACAATTTTTCTCTTCAGTCTGTTAAACATTAACATTTTTTGACAATTTTCCCCTTCAAACTGCAAATGTTAATGCTCCAAAATTTTCCCTTTCAACTGCGAATATATTTTTCTTTTTCATTTTACTTATCTTTTTTTTTTTTTTTCCTTCTCCCGCACATGACTTCTTCCGGTAATATATTCCGGTGATCCCCCTCCCTGCTGTCTGCAAACCTGAATATTCTCACGTCTTTCTTTTTTAAACTTTATTCTCTTTCATAATTTCCTACCGTGGCCTCTCTTGTTGAAGACTGGCAGAGTTTACAGTCCTGGTTAGAAGGAAGGGTTAAATTAGACAGGTTTGTAGACTAGAATGATAAGGGGAAGTACGAGTAGATAGGTATGTTACGTTAGGTTAGGTTAGGTTTGTGGATGTGGGTAATAGGTGGATTTAGGTAGGTTAGGTTAGGTTAGGTTAGACAGGCTTGTGTATGAGAATGATATGTAGAAATAGGTAGGTTAGGTTAGGTTTGTGGATGAAGGTGATAGGTGGATGTAGGTAGGTAGGTAGATATGTTAGGTTAGACAGGGTTGTGTATGAGAATGATATGTTAGAAGTAGGTAGGTATATTTCGTACACGGACTGTCACGTGTATGTATGATGGCTCCTTGTAGCTTCCCTTATGTTCCCAAGTCGAATAACAAACACACCGCGCTTCCTTCCTCTGTGTTTTAAAGTTTTGCCTTAAGCTTGAGTCTCTGATATGCGAAGAATCTGTCTGGCTTTTGTAAGGAGACTCAGCGGGCCAGAGGATAAGAAAAAAAGAAGAAAAAAAAAAAAAGAAAGAAACTTGCTGGAAAAAATGTTGGACTCATTTATCTTTCTCTTTTTTGTTTCCATCAATTTCAATGCAGTAGGTTTTTTTATTTTTCATTTTATTTTATTTTATTTTATTTCATGTATTACGGAGACAGACCAAGGGGAAAAGATTAGAAATAAGAAAAAAATAAACATATTCATAATGCCGTTTCTTCTCTCCCCTTTCCTCCCCTTCACCCCATCACAAAAAAAAAAGAAAAGATCCAAAAGAAAGCCTTCAGTTTAGTTTAAGATGCGTCGACTCTCTCTCTCTCTCTCTCTCTCTCCTCTCCTCTCTCTCTCTCTCTCTCTCTCTCCTCTCTCTCTCTCTCTCTCTCTCTCTCTCTCTCTCTCTCTCTCTCTCTCCTCTTCTCTCTCTCTCTCTCTCTCTCTAATCAGTCCGTCAGTCAGGTGAGTGGAGTCTGTCAATGAATGAGTGAGTGAGTGCGTCAGTCAATCTCTCTCTCTCTCTCTCTCTCTCTCCTCTCTCTCTCTCCTCTCTCTCTCTCTCTCTCTCTCTCTCTCTCTCTCTCTCTCTCTCTCTCTCTCTCTCTCTCTCTCTCTCCTTCTCTCTCCTCTCTCTCATACACTCCCCAATACGAAACTTTTAGCTTGGACACATTTACGCAGCATTATTTTTATGTATTTTTTTTTCTATGCATGAGAGCGGCTGATGTAAGGCCAAAGAAAGCAGAAAAAAAAACGCCCACTCATTTGCTGCTCTCAAAAAAAAGTTAATTAGAAAAGTGTAAAAAAATCGTATCCCTTTAAGTTTTTCCTTTTTTAATGTTGGTAATTATAGCTAATAACTCGTATTGTTCTGACGATCATGTATAGTAAAAAATATTAGTGATTCGAAGCCGTTGGTATTGACTTTTAGAAACATATGGGCAAAGAAAAAGAAGGGTGCAAGAAGCCATCAGGCGCCACACACACACACTCTCTCTCTCTCTCTCTCTCTCTCTCTCTCTCTCTCTCTCTCCCTCTCTCTCTCTCTCTCTCTCTCTCTCTCTCTCTCTCTCTCTCTCTCTGTTCCTTTGACTGCCACACGCGTGCATATAATCACATGGGAGGTACATAATGAGTAGTTTAATCCTGAACTCTGCCACGCACACACACACACACACGCACACACACACACACACACACACACACACACACACACACACACACACACACACACACACACACACACACACACACACACACACACACACACACACACACACACACACACACACACACACACACACACACACACACACACACACACACACACACACACACACACCTATCACATTCACCTGTTGTTTGAAAGCTAAAGTTAATCGGATTAATTTATTTACATTTTCACTCAACTCCTTTCATCCAGTTCACAATATATCACGAGCTTCCATATAAATCACAGTGACACCAGTTGACATTCCATTTTTCAGCCTTTTTCAACTTTGTTTTTACCGCTCCTATGTCATTAAAGAGTCGTATTTACCTGCCACCTGTTCGTTAATTAATTACGTGTCTCAGGTCTCGATTTTACCTGTGTGTTGTGTGTTTTGTTGTTACCGGTGTTTGGTTTTGTGAGAGTGTTGGTGTTTGATGTTGTGTTGTGTGGTGTGCAAGTGTGGTATTTTTGTCAGTTAATCAATTAGTTTCAACAAATCTCGGTTGGTTGGTGAGTCTATTAGTGAGTCAGTTTGTTATTCAGTGAGTGAGTGAGTGAGTGAGTGAGTGAGTGAGTGAGTGAGTCGATGAAGCAAGTATTTAGTCAGTCCGTCAGTCAATGAGTGAGTCAATCTGTCAGTGAATGAGCGAGTGAGTCAGTCAATCACTCTTTCATTCAATTAGTCATTCATTTGTTAGAGCAGTCTATCAATAAATCAGTCGGTTCGTCTGTCAGTCAGTCTGTCTGCCGATCAAGGCAGACCATTCAATTAATCTGCCAGTGAGACAGCCAGCCAGCCAACTAGTGAGTCAATCAATCAATTAAACAACAATTCAGTCAGTCAGTCAGTCAGTCAATCAATCAGCCATTTGACAACCAAGGACTGTACATTCACGACAACATCATTATCCATTATCCTGTTACAGCACCACCACCACCACCACCATCTCTCAGCCTTCACTTCGAGAGCTTCTATATAATATTAACAAAATTTTTGACGTTTTCGGCTTGCAATTATTGTTGTGCTGGCCTCCATTCGCAAAGGTTCAAGGGCGAGGGTTTAGAATATTTATACGTGGTTCCAGTTTCGGGATTGTGTGACCTTTTGAGAGAGAGAGAGAGAGAGAGAGAGAGAGAGAGAGAGAGAGAGAGAGAGAGAGAGAGAGAGAGAGAGAGAGAGAGAGAGCGCCATTCTTCCTCTCTCTTTTCAGTATTGAATCTCTCTCTCTCTCTCTCTCTCTCTCTCTCTCTCTCTCTCTCTCTCTCTCTCAATACAATGTCTAACCCAGCCAGACGTTCCCTGTCCAACGTAATCAGCTATAACTAACTTCCTCTACAACTCCGTGACAACTTACCCTACGCGGCTCATTACAAGTACAACCCCACGAGAGGCACTACAGTATTAAGCCCACACTCAGTAGAGAAACCAGTAGTGAGTTACCCTTATCGAAACGACGAGAAAATGAACCTCGTATACAAGCCATAGAGAAAAAACCGTATCCAGTTATCCCCTTATAGAAACAAGTAGAGTAACCTTTCTCAAATACTCTAACTTGTATCAACTTACCTTACGTACAAGAGAGAGAGAGAGATCGGGGCTGCAAATTTAATGGCCTCTCACATTAAGTAATCCTTTCCAAGTACTTATAGATAGGCAATTGATTCCCCAGTGATTGTCTCTCTCCTAGGGCCAGGAGGGGTCGTAATTACGTCAACTTCATAGGATTTGAGGCCAGCAGGGAGACGCCAGTTAGGTCACACACTTGATTCTTAAGTCCGGCAAGGAGATCGAGGAGGATGGTGAGAGGGAGAGGGAAAGGGAGGAGAGGGAGAAGGAGGGGAGTGGATACGACAGACAGACGGATGGGGGAAGGGAAGGAAGGAAGGGAGGAAGGAGTGAAGGAAGGAAAGTAATGAAAAAAAGAAGGAATGAAGGCTGGGAAGGAGGGATGGGAGATATGAGACAAACAGACAGAGACAGATAGAAAGGCACAGATAGACACAGCCATAGAGATAAATAAAGATAGACACGAAGGCAGACACAGAAAGATACATCCAGAGAGAAACTCAAACAGACAAACACACAGACAGGCAGATGGAAGAACGAGAGGGTTGGATGGAAGTGGTGGAAGAGGTGGAAGGGAAAATATGAGCTAATGATAGGCTTAAATGGAGAAGGTTTGTTAAAGGGAAGGAACTCCATCACAGGTGCAGCCCCTTTTCACCTTTGCAATCTAGGAAACGACCTTCGATTCTGTGGCTCGTGTTGGGGTATTTGCCGAGAGAGAGAGAGAGAGAGAGAGAGAGAGAGAGAGAGAGAGAGAGAGAGAGAGAGAGAAGAGAAGAGAAGAGAAGAGAAGAGAAGAGAGCGGTTTCATATGAGAGATGGAAGAGGATGCGAATTCCAGTGTGTGTGTGTGTGTGTGTGTGTGTGTGCGCGCGTCATTCTATATGCTATCAAAAGGAGTCTTGTTTCCTTTCCGTTCCTTCACTTGAAATTCAATCCTCTTAGTTGTTTATTCCTCTGCTAAGTTCACCTGTTAATTATGATTACCTCTAGTGTGCAGCTTCATTCACTTTCATCATCATTATTTCCTCTCTCCTTTCATTCTTTCCTCCCTCCCTTCCTCCTTCTCTCCTTTTCTCTCTCTCTCTTCCTCCTCTATTTTCCTTTCTCTTTACATTTTCCGTGGTTTTCTTTGTATATACGTACGTTCATTAGCTAATATCGCTTCTGTATGTTTTTGTTAGCTTTTTCTCTCTCATTTATACTTTCTTGTTCGTCGTTATCGTTCGTGTTGTTGTTGTTGTTGTTGTTGTTGTTGTTGTTGTTGTTGTTGTTGTTGTTCTCCTCCTCCTCCTCCTCCTCCTCCATCGTTACCTTAATGAGCAGGTGTGATGCGTTAATTACACCTGTTCTTACCTGTATCTCTCACTTGTGCATTTCACCTTCGTTCCTGATTCCCTTAATGATCTCACCAGCACGACACACACCTGGTCTTCATTGCTCGTTATCTCCTGCCCCTCCAATCACCCCTCTGATATCAGTGTAGTGAAATCAAACAGAATAAGGGATTTGAATGTCTATTGCTGGTTTAAATCCCTTTCAGAAATTCCATGTACTCGTAAAAGAAGCCTTTATTTATATTGTGGCGTCTATTATTTTAAATTTTCGCTGATCATAATGTAGTGGAATTAAACAGCGTAAAGTATCTGAGAGTCTATTGCTGGTTCAAATTTCTTTTAAGTAATCCCGTGTACTCGTATGAAATTAGTTGTTTATATTGTTTTCTATTATTTTTTTTTTATATTGTGTTGATTATTATATTGCCTGTATTTACACCTGTCTTGATTACGTATTAGCATTTGCCTTCATTAACGTAGGTATTTTGTTTAACTTACAGCCTGTGTATGTAATATTCGTTTCTAACTGGGATTATTTTTAAAACCACACCTACATATATGTATACCTGTTTTTAATTAGCTGTGTTCAATACAATACCTGCCTTGCCTTGCCTTGCCTTGCCTTGCCTTGCCTTGCCTTACCTTACCTTACCTTACCGAGGAGTCGTGCTGACAATGCTGATAAGTGCTGACAATCAGTCTTCGCCACCTTCCTGTCTTTGCAAATTGCATTATTTATCTTGGAGTCTTGTTCAGTGCATTAACGTATCTACATATAACACCAACAAACAAATAGAACCTCACTGAACACCCACAGACACCACCTTAGATCCGTAATGAGTAAGATCAAACAATCATTTCTGGCGGGAACAAGTACAGGCGAAAGAAAGAAAGAAAAAGAAAAACTAATGAAAAAAGGTTCATTTGGTTCTTAATTAATTATTCGATACTTAGCCGAGCGTGATTGCAGGTGCTTTTAGGAGATGACCTCTGCTTAATCAGTCCTCCAGTTCATTGCCAAGGTGGGGACTCAGTCTGCTCTGCCTCCCCTGCGTCCGTATTTGCATCCATTGTCTTGCTTTCCGTCAATATCCTTCGTCACTGCTTGAATATTTAATGAGTCTGCTCGTAATGCCACAGAGACAAGAGGGCAGGGCAGGGAAGAGAAGAGGAGAGGAGGGGAGGACAGGAGAATTAGATTGAGAGAAGAGAGGTGGAATAAAGAGGCAGGAGTGAAAATAAGTGAAAATAAGAGAGGACAGGGCAGGTCAGGGAAGGGAAGAGGAGAGGAGAGGAGAATGAGATTGAGAGGAGAGATGGGATAAAGAGGGAGCAGTGAAAGTAAGAGAGGAGGAAAGGAAGGGAAGAGAAGACAGGAGAATGAGGTTAAGAGAAAAGAGGTGGAATAAAGAAAGCGTGATAACAAGGGAGGTGAAAAGGATAGGGAAATAGACAGACGGAAAAAAAGGGGGAGGAGGAGAAAATGGTGAAGATGGAATAAAGGGAAAGGAGTGAATGGGAAGAGTGATAGAAAAAATGATAGAAAAGGAGGATAGAAGGAAAAAAAAAAAACAGGAGGATGAAATGAGAGAAGAACAGCACGAGAGAAAGAGCAGGATAGGAAGAAAACGGAATAAAGAAAATAAAATGAAAGTAAGAAGCTACAAGGAAGGAAGGAAAGAAGGAAGTGGAAAATAGAATACGGTAATAAGAAAATGAAAGGACAGAAAGGAAAATGTGAAGATGGAAGTAGGAAAGGAGCGAAAGTGAGAAGATGAGACAAGAGGAAATGATAGGAATATTAACACGAAAGGATAGGAAAGGGGAAGAAAGGATATAATAGGAAGAGAATAGGAGGAGAAAGTGAGAGCAAGAAAATAAAGGAAGAGGATGGAACGGGAGTTAGAAGAAGAGCAACAACAACAACGACAACAACAAAAAGAACAAGAAGAAAGAAGACAAGGCAGGGTAAGGGGATAAAAGAAAATAAGGAGAGGATGAGATAGGAGGAAAGTTTGTGTAAGAGGAGGGAAGAAAGAGGAGAGAGGAGGAGATCTGAAGGAAAAAAAAGGAGGGAAAAAAAAGGATGATGCAGGAGAAGGATAAGGGTTAAAAAGTCACAAACTTGGAAGGAAACAAGGACTTGGTGGGAAGTATCCATCCCACAACAAGCCTGGGTGAGGAGGAGGAGGAGGAGGAGGAGGAGGAGGAGGAGGACAACGACGAAGATGGCGAAGGAGGTGAATATGAAGAAGACGAAGATGATGAAGATGAAAAAAAGAAGGAAAAGAAGACGAGGAGAGAGGAAAGACGACGATCAAGAAGACAAATAAAAAGAAAAACGACGAAAACGAAGGAAAAAGAGAAGGACGACGAGAACGAAGAGGAGGAGGAGGAGGAGGAGGAGGAGGAGGAGGAGGAGGAGGAGGAGGAGGAGGAGGAGGAAAGACGTATAGGCAGCTGACCTTTCTGCAAACGCGCGCGCGCGCACACACACACACACACACACACACACACACACACACACACACACACACACACACACACACACACACACACACACACACACACACACACACACACACACACACACACACACACACACACACACACACATGCAGTATATTACAGGTATTTACCCAACACCTGGGGAGGTTTTCCCGACTCACGCACGGAAGAGAGCTGAGATACATATACATACATACATACATACATACATACATACATACATACATACATACACATACATACACACACAAACACATACACTAAGCATGTCTCCTGCACTATATAAATTTGAGAAAACTGCAATACATACACATACATACACACACAAACATATACACTAAGCATGTCTCCTGCACTATATAAATTTGAGAAAACTGCAATTTGAGAAAACTGAGATAAGAGAATGTGTGTGTGTGTGTGTGTGTGTGTGTGTGTGTGTGTGTGTGTGTGTGTGTGTGTGTGTGTGTGTGTGCGCGCGCATGTGCGTGCGTGCGTGCATGCGTGCGTGCGCGCGCGCGCGCTTATAGTTTTATTTTTGGAATTTTTTGGATAAATTTTCTTGTACAATCTTTATCATAGTTATTAAAAAAATGAATCCAAATGAGTTGAATTATATCTATACATGTATACTTCCCTATGATCGGTGAATTATGTATGTGTATATGTACGTATGTATATATTTACTCGTATCTTCCTACCTACCTACCTACGAGTATCTGTCTATCCTTTTTGATTTTTTTTCGTGTGTGTGTGTGTGTGTGTGTGTGTGTGTGTGTGTGTGTGTGTGTGTGTGTGTGTGTGTGTGTGTGTGTGTGTGTGTGTGTGTGTATACGTACGTACGTAAGTACCAAACTGCCACCAGTTCAATATTGCCCGTCCATTGATTTGCCGCCACCTCTCGCCGTAAATCTGCCCACTGGTATATTTCCACGTTTTCTCTGTCGGTGGAGGAATCAGTTATCCAGAAAAAAGAAGGGAGTGGACGCAGTATTAACCACATATGTCAGCTGGTTCTCTTAAATTGCTGTATTGACACAACCGCGCCGTTAAAACCTTTCTCTTCCTCCACGCTTCTCGTAAAAGTCAATAGTGCTCGCGCTGTACTCCATATAAATAAAAAGGAAAATAATAAGAAAAATACGAGTTTCGCCGGTTTTTCCGAGTTATTTTGTTACAGATTCTTCTTCTACTTGATTCTTTTTCTACTCCTTTCTTGAATTATTCCACGTCCTATGTTTGCTTATTATTCGAATTGTCCTCCATATAGATAAAACGAAAAAAAGAAAAAAAATGAAAATAGAAGTTTCACTACTTGATTCTTTTTCTACTCCTTTCTTGAATTATTCCACGTTCTATGTTTGCTTATTATTCGAAGTGTACTCCATATAGATAAAACGAAAAAAAGGAAAAAAAAGAAAATAGAAGTTTCACTATTTTCTTAACGGATTTGTCCTGTACTGTTTTCTTTCATTATCTCTCGTCTTTTTTTGCAGATCATCATTATTTAAAGTGTTCTTCATATGCATAATTTTTTCTGCTCAATATTATTCGTGCCATCCTCGATATGAATAAAAAAAATGCAGGTTTCAGTAAAGTTTGCAATATTTTTACACAGTATCTACACAAATACATCTTTCACTCAAAAATTGATAACATAACATAATTTTTAATTTTCTCTTTTCTTTCTTCCTTTTTCTTTTTTAATTCTTTATTCTTTATAATTTCTTTCTTGAAGTTCGTATTAATTTCAGCCTTTTATCCGACACTTGAAAAGTACTCGAGCTGTCCTGCATTAAATAAACACATTTTCAAGTATTCTGCATTAAAGTTGGACGTCCATAGCTCACTTTCACCCAAAAATCAATAGCGTTACATAATTTTTGATATTCCTCCTCGTTCGTAACAGTTAGACACTTTTTAAAACAATATTACTCGAATTTCAACATTTCTATACTAAATTTATACTTGCATATCTTCCCTTGACCTAAAAAATCAATAGCGTTACATTATGTCTGACATTTCTCCCCGTCTGTAACAATTCGACACTTTTTCAAACAATATAACTCGAATTTCAACATTTCTGCACAAAATTTACTCACACTTGTTCCTCTCACCCGAAAGTCAATAGTGTTACATAATTTATGATGTTCTTTCTCGTTCGTGACTGTTCGACACTTTTGAAACAATATTACTCGAATTTCAACATTTTTTTTTACACTATATATTCGCTTGCCTTCCTTTCACCCAGAAATCAACAGCGTTACATAATTTCTGATATTCCCCCTTTCGTATCTGTTGGACACTGAAAACAATGCAACTCGAATTTCGGCACTTTTTCCACTGTATCTACTACATTTACTTATCTTTCCTTGAGTTAAAAAATCAATAGCGTTACATAATTTCTGATGTTCCTCCCCGTTCGTATCAGTTCGATACGTTTTCAAACAGTATTGCACGAATTTCAACACCTTTCGGACCAAATCTTCACTTCGATATCTTCCTTTCACCTAAAAATCAATAGAATGCCTTAATTTCTCATACATCTCCCAGTTCGTAATCGCTTGACACCTTTTCACACCTTCAATATTACACGCATGTTTTCACATTTTTTACAACAAATCTAAACTTGCATAATTTTAGTTTCACTTATAAAGGAAAGGGAAAAAAGAAAAGAAAAAAAAAGAAAAGAAAATATCAGTTACATAATTTCTCTCGTACTTCTCCCAATTCGTAATTCGTAATAGTTCGGACTCTTTTTCAGACCGTTCCGGCGCTTCGAGACTTGAATGGAAGCATCTCGGCCCTACAGCGACAACACCTGTCTTCCTTCCGCCCCCCACTACTCCCCACGACCCCCTTGCACCTTTTCCATGCCGCCAGGTTAAGGGGAAGCTGGCCACACCGTCTTCTGTTCCTGTCTCTTGTACGCAGTTTCTCAGATGCCTTGTATTGACACGTGTGCTGTCTTGTTTGTGTTTATAGTCGTAGTAGTAGTAGTAGTAGTAGTAGTGTTTTCTGCATCTTTCTTCTACTTTTAGTCTTGCCATACAGTTCTGAAGATAGTTGTTTGGTAAAAAGATGATTAATTTGTTGGGAATGTTTCAGGACTTTTAGAGTTGGTTGCTCTTGGTTGCTCACAATTCTCTTTGTCTCGTATCTCTAGTTTTTTTTTCTCTCTCTCTCTCTTTCTCTCAATATGACGCCACGCCACGCCACGCCACTGCACCATTCCACTCCGCCACCACAGCTACCACCACCTCAGGCCTCGTCACTTCAAGGTATACTGTGCTACGATTGAACATTTCCTGCTGATTTGCTTAACATTATTATTTACTACTACTACTACTACTACTACTACTACTACTACTACTACTACTACTACTACTACTACTAACAATCACTATAGCTTCGTATTCTACTTGATATTTGCTACCACAACTACTACTTAACTTGAACTGACTGACTATTTATCATCCTCTTCCTACGACTAATTACTACCACAAACTACTACTACAGATACTACTTACTGTTACTTATATTAACTATTCATTATCCTCATACTACTACTAACTACTATAACTACTACTAACTACTATAACTACTACAGCCTCGTTAACTTCACAGTAATGTACATACAACTACTGATTCGGCACTCAATTTATTCCTTGTTAACTTTTAGGCCACGTGTAGTTTCCTTACTTTTCCCCAAGTAAGTTGGGGGAATGAATTTAGAGCAAGTTTCGACAAGTCAGTCCTCGTTCTTCCCTTCCCCTCGTCGCTTTCTGGCTGATCAGCTGTGCCGGAAACTTCATCTCCGGTTCATAAGAAGATTCAATAAGATTCACATGAGCAGTAGTGACTCTCCGGCCATGAATCCGTCGCCACTAATTACCTCATCGGCCGTGCTTTATGTGGAGTATTTAAGAAAAAAACAGGTTATTTGAGTCTGTCTCAAAAGCCGCGTTCCCGTGTGTAGGTCTGTCGGAGGCTCGTATTCAAACCCTTTGCTCTTTCACCACGACTATTTTCAAAGACCACAGAGATGATTTGCTGCATTTTCAAGAGTGTTTTTCCTGTAAATATTGTAGAAATCTTGTTAATCCGTCATTATAACCATGAAAATACCCAACCACGACTTCAAATAGACTAGAGCCTTGGAAAAGTAGTGAAGGTCTAAAACGCTTAAGTGTTTTAGAATTTAGTCCTAGGTCTGTCTGCCTTGTCATCCCCGCCTGCTTATGATCCTGGTGCTGTGGGTAGGATCAGTCAGTGAACCTTTTGCATTTTACGGTCATCATTCTCACACACGGGCTGATTTGCAGGATGCTTTTTGTCTCTCTTGGTTCTCCGTGGGTATGGGGAGAAGGGTGTGGGATACGTCAGTCAGTGAGTTCTCGATGTGTGTGGGTATGTGGAGAGGTAGCAAGTTACAATCAGTCTGTCATTCTGTACTCTATGGGTGTGGGGTGTAGGGAGAGGGGTGCAAGGTGCAGACTACACAATTAGTCAATCCGTATTCTCTTGTATTTTTAGAAGTTTTCGCCGCGCAGAGGAAAGTGTGCGATGGTTCAGTAGTTTAAGCGTCCTTTCCGTCACATCGTCTCCCTGTCCTCGTCTCAGCCGTGGTCAAGGAAACTCACGTCAAACCATGATTGGAAAAATAAGGTTTCGTGTGAAAAAAGTTTATTTTATTTACGGAAGCTAGATTTATTTTTATGATGGTTCAGATCTACATTTCAGCTCAAACATCCTCGTAGTGAGAACGTCCGCTGCTGTTTGTTCTTGCCTTGTTTTCCTTGTCTCGTAACTTCAAATTAGTAAATAAAACGTTTCATAGTAGCTACCGCGTTCGTTGACCACAAAGGTTGTGTGTGAGGGATGGTGGCGCTGATGACACCTTCATGATTATTTATTTATTCTTCAGTGTGGTTTGTACACAGAACATTAAAGATGAAGGACAGGTTACTGAAGAATGGAATGCTAGGCTTATTACAGGTCATAACTCCAAGACACAAATTTATAGTCAGCGCCACTCAGATTAGAACTCCCGCCGACGTGAGCGTCACATTGCAGAAACTGGCAAATCAACTCGCTCCTCCTCGGTCAAAAAAAAAAAAAAAAAAAGTAACTAAGGTTAGTTCATGTGTTTTTGGAAGCATAGAATGACGGTTTAAACAATGTTTTTTTTTTTACTGAGGTGATGTGATGCCTGGAAAATATGCAGGGCACGATTACATGTAGTAAGAAGAGTTTCCCACTAGAATGGAGAAAAATTGAAAAATACACCGTATATATAAATAAACTTGGCAGTGAAAAAAAAAGGAAAGTGAGTGTGCGAGAGGATAAGCTTCACCACAACACCTTGTTGCATGGTATTAAGAGACTGATAGAGGTATATCCTCAATTTAAAAAGCAAAACTGGAAAAAAAATCAGGGGTGCTCACCACCGACCACACTGTTTGGCGGGCGGGCTCACCACCGTGTTTGTGGTGAGGCGCATCCGCTCGTTCATTTGCTCCATTTCTTTTCTTCAACGCACTCTGTCTTTTCACTGCCGATAGATATAGTGCGTGTATTTACATATACATACACACACACACATACGGCTTTTCTCTATTCATTTCACCATTCCAGTGAAACTAACATTCGTACTTACGTGTAATCGTGGCTGCATGTTTGTTGTCCAGGCACATCACCTCAGTAAAAAACCGGACACAATAGAGATAACCAATATATATTAATATACTCTCAATCCGTTATTCTGTTTTCATACACTACTAATCCAAGCAAGTTGTTGGTTGCCATGTAGTTTATATCCCGAGGAGCGAGTTGGCAGTTTGTGTTATAACGCTCACGCCGGCGGGAGTTTTTGTTGGGTGGGTGTCAGAGGTTTCTTGTGTTCAGGAGTCTCGGCACGCAGCACGACTAATGTTTTAGAGATGAGGATTTTTTAGGATCAGATTTTCCCCTAGAGGACTTCATACACGTTAATAATTTTATTAAACCAACTTGTTCCAAGACTAGTCACAAAACTTTATCTACACAGCCCGTGTAAAACAATACTCGAAAGAGTCTCCGGAGAAACACTGCACACGTCCATGGAGTAGGGGAAAAAAAAATTAAAATAAATCAGCACAACAATGATGAGTTAGGGAGCCTAGGACTTCTAGTGTATCGGCACCTGCCAGCTGACACCGAGTCTGACTGACACACACGTTGTTCGTTCAAGGGAGACGAACACAGACGGAAACAACGATGACACCTAGACCAATATTCTGAAACACTGCGCCGCACCACCACTACTTTCTGGCTTAAAACTACTTATTACACATTCAAAAGGCTTATAACTTAAGTTTTTTTTAATAGTATTTTTTTTAAATAGTAGTAGTTTCACGATTCTAGTGACAGATTAACAAAATCTATATTAATTAATCACAACTGGAGAAAATAAACACTCGATCTCTGTGGCCTTGAAAAATAGTGATGGTGAGAGCAAAGCGTTTTTTTGTGAATATGGATAAGACAGACTTCATTCACCCTCCCCGGCGAAGGAAAAAGTCCCCTCCAGACACGGTACAGAACTTCCCTGCCAGCTACGTATGGAAATTTCCTGAATATTTAAGCACCTTCGTCCATACATGAAGGAGGCGAGGGATCCACACACAGCGTCCCTCTCCTCCCTGATGTACTTCCAGCCGGCGAGGCAGCGGTGATCTGATTGGAGACACAAAGCTGGCAAGGAAACTCTGTACTAGTAGTCTTGGAGGTTACTTGATCCCCCGTGGACTGCCGCCTGTCACCCCTCCAGTCTGTCTCATGTTGTGTGTCTTGTTCTTCGGCGTGTCTTCTTGCTCTTTCTTCTTCAGGCCGTTGCTCTCCTGTAAAGAGTAAAAAGTTTTTAAGTGTTACTATAACCAAATTTATTTTCTTGTTTTCCTATGAGTAAATGTTCCGTGCTTATTTCATCTTATAAATTTGTTAGTCATTTTACTAGTGAATTATTTTTGTGCGCGTCTATGCAAGTCACTGGCAGAAGTTACTGGTTTACACGAGTACAACTTCAGCTTAGAAATACATCCAGAAAATGCGGATGTAAACAAGAGAAAATAGATGTAAACAAACTTCAGATGAAATGTGGTGTAACTTGAAAAAAAAAAAAAAACTGTGGGCCAACGAGTCTGTTAATGTGTTTTACTCCTTTGACTCTGAAAAAAATTATATGACGACGCACCACCAGCTGTACTGTAATAGCGTTCCACCAGCCTTGCCTGCTTCAGGGAGGGAAGAATGCAGCGGCAGTAGACTCCCTTTGTAATATTCAGTCCGATCCAGCCCATCACCCAGCAGCCTCGTCACCATCCTGCGGGGCGTCAGATTTTACTGCGACAGGACATCTCTTCTGCTCTGCGTGGCTCTCTTCACCTCTCACCTCTTCCTGGCGTTCATCTCTCTTCACCTCTTCTGCTTACCTATTCTGCGCGGCTCACCATCTATATCTCTTCTACATTCTTCGCCAACGTAGCTCTCTCCGCCTCATCATCTCTCGCTCGGCCCTCCATCTCTTCTGCTCCTCTGCTCTTTAAGAGATCCACACCTGTAGAAATCCCAATCCTCTAAATCCTCCTCCTCTCACATACATAACCACTGATTATATTCATTCAATTCCCCGAGGCTTCACAGCGCAGCGAGCTTGAATATTCTGCGTATTCTCAGTTTACATTAAATAGATGGCGCTGCGTCCCAGTACACTGGTGGCCCGTCCCCGTGACTTGGAATTCCTTCTCTTTTCTAAGGAAGAGGTTTAATAAAGAGTGGAGAGGATGGATACAAGAAAGGAAGGAAGAGATTGAGTGAAGAAACGGAAGAATAAAAATAGATTATAAAAGGACGTTAATTTGGAAATAAAGCGAACTGCCAAACAACAAACACTGATAGCTGAGAAACCAGTAAAGCAATGAGGAAATGAGATAAAGGATAAATAAACAAGGAGAAAGGAAACAAGAGAATCAGGCACGTAGCGAGAATAGACCGGCACAACGCGACAGACGAACAAGAGACGCGCGCGTCATCGATTAGTAAAACGGCGAACATACAGGATTTGGACACCGCTGCACTGCTTCGAATCTCATGCAATAGAGATTCGCGTCCCCGATTCCACAGAGAGAGAGAGAGAGAGAGAGAGAGAGAGAGAGAGAGAGAGAGAGAGAGAGAGAGAGAAATTTCTAAACGGGGAACCAGAATAACTACACTTAAGAGGCGCAGCGAAGCAAGAAATACTACAAACGCCAGCTGTCAAGAACTGAACGCTGGTGACTTAAGTGGGGGAAGGAAGAGGAGAAGTTTTATTCCCGTAAACGTTTCACTCATCACGACCACTTTCCAAGTTCACAGATGATTAGCCAGGCTCTCGAGACCTCCTCTTAATATGCAGAAATCATGTTATTCCATCATCACTAGACACGTGTCACTTCAACCTGAGCTTTTAGAAAGTGGTGGAAGTGCTACGCGGAAGTGTTTCAGAATAGGACTGATAGATAAGAGTGCCTCGTCGACCGTCACGTCCCTTCCCAGTCCTCCCCATCGCCTCACTCGACCCATTAGCAACCAATCCACTCGCTGGCGCCGCCCGTTACTGCTCCCATAGCCTCGTCTGGCGCAGGCGAGGTCGGCGAGTACAGAGGGGCGGAAGGGAGCAAAGGAGGCAGAGGAGTGGCAGAAGGGAGGAAGTAGGGAGGGGCAGAAGGGAGTAGGGAAGCAGTGGGAAATGCCAAGGCAGTAGTGAGGCAGTCTCGCTCCGTTGCTTCGTCCTCAAATACGCTAAACTTACTCTACATTTAGGTGGCTGGGTCTGGCTGGGTCGCATTAATGAGGCCGCGCGTGCAACAGTTTCTTCCTATTATATGTGCCGGCAGGGAAAGGTGACGCAGACTTGGCAAGCGGTGCGGAAGGAACCAGAGAGGGAGGGAGAAACAGGGAGGGGTAAGCTATATACTTCGGAAGGGGTAAAGGGAGGGAATAGAGAGGGTAAGGGAGGTTAAGAATGGAGGGAAAAGCAATGAGAGAGAGAGAGAGAGAGAGAGAGAGAGAGAGAGAGAGAGAGAGAGAGACTAATTTAAAGGGAGGGAGGAAGAGGAGAGAAGAGTTAGAAAGACAAAGAACAAAAATAAGGTAGAATAAAAGTAAGGAAGTACAAGGAGGCAAGAAAACAAGTCGAGAAAGAAGGTAAAATAAAACAAGGAATTAATACAAGGGAGGAAGGAAGGAGGAGAAAGATATCACCTCACACACTAAACTATATACTCTAGCGGCGGAAAGTAACGTGTAGTAGCGGGGAGGGGGGGAGTAGCGTGTGCAGTGCGGCCTTTGTGACTGCCAGCATTAAAGGTAACAAACATGCACCTGGCGTGACGGTGCTCGGGTGTACAGGTTTGAAATGTACGGTGGTGGTGGTGGTGATTGGCAGATAAGCAGGTGGAGGAAATGGAGGTCTCTTAAGAGGGCATGTATAGATAGAGGTGGAGATGGAAATGAGAGAACACGTATAGACAGACAAACGGACGAGGAGGTGAAGATAATGGAGAAGTCGGAGATGACAGAACAAGTATAGAGACAAACAGGTACACATGACAGACAGACAGACAGACAAACTTAGGTGTAAAGATAAACAAACAGGTAACGTATGGACAAAAGTGTACACAGATGATACATAAGTGTATATAGATGGACAAAAACAGGTACATGGACAGAGACTTAGGTGTAAAGTATACAGGTGTTGGTAGTGTTAGTGAGTATCAAGCCTCCATCTCTGCTTCTGGTAACTGTAAAGCGTATGTAATACTTAAATTTCGTTCCACGGGGATTTACTCTCGGAAGCGCATTTAAATTGGAGTGTTCCCGAGCTAATCAGTACATTTTTTAAAGGGCGATCGTACCATCACTCGTACACTGTGCTGTGGGATGTATTGGAAGTATCGTACCTAAAGGATTTGCTGGGATGCCTAAGACTGACGTGTAACATTATATGAAGTTCGAAGCTTGCGAACTTTGTGGTATAGTAGGAAGATTGTAGGCAGAGTTTTCTAGAGTAACGCCAAGATCACTAGAGAAAAACCAGATTTCCAAAGGGAATTTCAAGATTTCTATGGAGTATGGTATATTTTCAAAGAAGCAAGACTGTCAAAGAGTGAGCAAGATTGCCAAAGAAGAGAAAGCGGTACAAGAGACCTACGAAGTGGAAGGAGAAGAAAACCCAAATAGACTGGAGTAAAAACATCTGTAGGGCAAGACATCAAGAGAAATGTCAGAATTCAGAAGGCAAAGTATTCAGGCTCACTCCGCGGATTCCAGGAACACGCGTACTTGCTTGGGGTTTGCCGGGAAAAGATTAATACCCGGACGGAAGGGGAGCTTTGTGCCTCAGCTGATTATCAAGTTACACAAGAAACTACACATAATTCTATCTTGTACCGGAGTATGTTCGCTTTAATAATCACTTTCATGCTTAAGGTATCGGTTACTCGCCTTTTCCTTCGTTCGAGTTTATACATTCTCTTCAGGTAAGGTTTGATACTACGAGATCTGAGAAGCGAGTGTCTAGAGGGAACCTGAAGCTTAAATAAAAGTATGTAAGCTTACGCGTGATATGAGAGACTGTGCTGTCAATGTTTCTTTCATTTATTTTTTAAGAGCGAATTTTAATCCATTTTCTGCTGTGGTCATCTATTAATAAACAGCAAGGCCACTAATAAAATTGTTTGGATGGACACAGAATAATTGAACGTAATTAAGAATTTCATCTTTGTTAAGCTATAGAAGTACGTATTTTAAGAGACTGCAGTAAGAAAATAGGTCTTAAAGATTGTACAAAATTATAGAAAAGATTAATGAGCAGTGAAAGGGTTAAAGTAAATAGGATATAGAATTTTGAGTCAATGTTTGGTGAAATGTTTGAAAGCGCATTAAATTAAATGTGAATGTTATGTTTAGAGTAAATGTTTTGGAATAAGAATATGTTGGAGAATTAAAAAGTAAGTGTTGAATGAATAAAAATATCGAGTGTAAGATTAAGTAACCTCTCAGGTGTCTTCAGTGAGTATTGCGAACGAGTGAGTGTATGTTGTGTGAACAAAGAAAGACGCGTGAATTGTTACGCAAGAAAATCTCTCTAGTGACTTCTAGAAATGAATAAACTTTCTAAGAATGAATAACAAATCTGAAGAGTTAATAAAGCAAGAGTGGCTCTAAGCGGACTCAGTATTTACTTAACCTTCGCCTCACATCGTTTGCAATCCTCAGTATTTGCTTTAAAATTTTACCATTTTACACGAGTAAGGAGGGACGGAGCTATTTGCAGATAGCAGGAAAGAAACTCCGATTACACGTGCCTGTAATCACACACGCAGCATGTAGAGAAAGACACCGGATGCGGATACCTGACCTGATGGCAAGGAATTCCAAAAAGATGTAATATTTGCATTACACAAAAATAAATCAAATTACACCTTGAAAACTAAAGATCAAACATTTACATTACACTCAGAATCATTACACATACCTGTAATATAATAAATTGAATCATTACACCTATCTGTAATATAATAAATTGGACACTTACATTACACTACATTACGCACCTAAAAGAAAAAAAAAAAAAGCGTCAAAAAAAACGAACACTTATAAAAAACTAAAATAAAACGTACATGTAAAAATATGAAACAAATCTACTTGTAAGAAATCTCGTCAAAACAAAACCTACCTAAAAAAAAAAAAAAAAAAAAAAACCTGCCTGTAAGAATAACGAAATGAAACTCTGCTGTATCATCAAATTGAGGAGGTATAAAGGCAAGGTGACACCCCAGCCAGAGTGAGCGAGGTGACCGCGCCGCAAGACACACAAGTTAGGGGCGCGGAGTGCAGTGCCTTGTAGGATAATGCAAGCCGCTGCAAAGTTGAGAGAGAGGAGGAGAGGAGAGGAGAAAGACTTGACCAAAACTTTGATGTAAACAGAGGAGTAGTGGGAGAGGTTGGAGAAAGCGAGTGAGAGTGAGGGAGTGTAATGAAGGCGAGTGTTATCCTGAAGGGGAGAACGGTGGAGGGGAACACAAATGCAGCTTTACTAAAGAAACTCATACTGGGAAATAAAAAAAAAAAATGCGTGTAAAGTTAACATTAAAAGAGCGAGTGAGGGAGAGTAATGAAGGTGAGTATTATCCTGAACGGGAGAAGGGAACACGGGAACAGCTTTACTAAAAAAAATAAATAAACACGGAGATTAATACGAGTAAGGGCGTGTGACTGAGTGAAGGAGTGTTATGGAGAATGTACCGAAACGGGGAAAAAAAAAAAAAAAAAAATAGAAAACCAAAGAATGCGGGAAATTGAAACGAGTCGGCGTGTGAAGTTAGCATAAGGGAAACCAGATAATTTTACCACTACACACTGAGCGAAAAGGAGACAGAAGAATGGGGTTAGCAAAAGCAAGAGAGGGGGACTAATTCAAACGAGTGTATCTTGCAGCGAAGGGAAGGGAAGAGGGGAGGGCCTCGTCAGAAAGTTATAAAAAAGGGACTTGAACAGAGAAAAGACTGAATGAAATGGAGAAACAATTGCAAGGGTTTAGGAGTGAGTGAGGAAGGTGTAGTACAGACAAGGTGGATCAGTGTCATGAGGGAAGGGGCGTTTCATTAGAAAAAAAAAAGTGAAATGCAACATGAATGAAAGGAGGAAAGCAGTGTAGGATGTTAGAGAAAGTAATGAAATTTAATAAGATGTATCACATAAGAAGTGTCTTGTCACATTGGAAATTATTGTAAGCGTGAAATGAAACACTTGCTAGAGGAATGAAAGAGGAAAACACTGTAGGAGGAGGAAAACACTATACGAGGTTAAAAAGAAAAGCAAGAAAGTTCAAGTTTATCATGAGAGGAAAGGCGTGTCCTGTCAGAGTAAAAAAAAAGAGCACTACTGAAACACGAATGAAAACACGAAACAGTGGAAGAGTTTAGAAAGTGTAAAGAAGTTTAATAAAGATTATCATGGCGGTGGAGGAAAAGGTGTATTTTTTCAGGTTGGAAAAGCAAAGCAGACCAACTGTAAAATGCAACACGTGTCGGAGGAATGAGAGGAAAACAGTGGAGGACGTTAGTTAGAAAGAGCAAGGGAGGTTAATGTAATACAGACAAGGGGCATCAGTGTCATGAGTGGGAAGGAAAATCTTGTCAGGTTGGAGAAGAAAGATTTAGCGTGAATTGTAACAAGGGGAAGGAATGAATGAGGAAACAGTGGAAGATGTCAGAGTAAGGGAAGTTAATGTAATGCAGACAAGGTGTGGTTGTGCAAGGGAAGGAAAGCCTTGTCAGACTGGAGAAAAAAAAAAACATACAAATTAGAAAGAGTAAGGAAGTTTAATGTAATGGAAAGGAGGTTTATCATGGGGGGTGAAGTAAAGATGCATTTTGCCAGGATGGAAGGGGAAGCTGAACACCGATAACCTGGATGAAGTGAAGGAAAATGAAGGAAGAGTCAACTATATCCTGAATGAAACGGAGGAAGGAAGAGACGAATAGTTAAATAGCATGTTGTGAGCAAGGGTAGTGAGCAAGAGTAATGTAGTGAGCTGTATCAATGTAGTGAAGAGGGAGAAGTGTTTAGACAGCACAGGAAGGAAAAAAAAAAAAATCTTAAAACCACAGACAATGAGAGCCGAATGGACGACCTGCGAAGAAAGAAGAGAAAAAGTGTCTGGTAAGGAAAGATTTTTAACCTGCGAAACACCGAGAAAAAAATAGGTACCGATGTTACAAATAAAGAAAACGGAATGCAGACGATGAATACATGGTGAATGAGGCGAAAAAGAGTCTCTGGATATGAATACACAATTTTAAATACGAAAACACGACCAGCAGAAAAGCGTCATGCATTACACAGAAAACAAGCAGACGAGGTGTATCTGGTGAAGTAAAGAGCAAGACGCCTAATCAGCGAGGAACAAGAAGCTACCAAAGAACATGGAAAACGCAATCAGGAAAGAGAAAAACACGGGAATAAACGGTGATGGTTGAGAGTCAGGGAGAGTTGGGAGAGTTTGGAAGAGTAACGAAGACGAGGAGCATCAGTGTTGTCTTGTCAGGGAAAACAAGACCCTAACCCACAAGGACTAGGGCGCGTGGCAGAGGATGGCACACGGAGCAGCAGAATTAGCGTACCTGAGGGAAGTACGCGGCGTGGAAAAAAAAATAAGAGGTAAAACAGAGAGAGAGAGAGAGAGAGAGAGAGAGAGAGAGAGAGAGAGAGAGAGAGAGAGAGAGAGAGAGAGAGAGAGAGAGAGAGAGGCGCACAGGTGTTGAGGTGAGGAAGCCAAGAGAAAAAGGCGTGAATGAAGGGAACACTGCATTGACTTGAGGGAAATCTGTAGGGACTTAAACGGATCTCAAGGGACAGAAATCTGAATGAAAAAGTGAAA
This sequence comes from Scylla paramamosain, assembly GCF_035594125.1. NCBI lineage: Eukaryota > Metazoa > Arthropoda > Malacostraca > Decapoda > Portunidae > Scylla > Scylla paramamosain. The sequence continues at coordinate 8,594,006 of NC_087173.1, forward strand.
ATACATGGAAGGTAAGAATGGAAGTGAATACGGAGTGAAAATGTGAGAATAAGGAAAATAAGAGAAAGGATATTCACTACAAGCTATACAGTATGCATAATATCAATCTGTACTTTTGAATGGATAAGGAAAAGTATTAGAGAATATGGATGAAATTAGACAAAACGAACGCTATTAGTATTTTTCATTACTAGAATTGCCTTAGTACTGCAAACGTCAATGAAACTCCACTGAATCCTGAATCTTTTGGGACTTCACAGCTTGGAAAATGAACATTAAACCAAGAAAACAAGTTACGAACGAACTAATACCTCGTGACTACTCATCTGGGAAAATTAATATCATGGGACTCATAAAATGAAGCTATGAAAGCACTAACGAGTCGCGCGCTAACTAAAAGCTTCATTGCTTTAAAAATCGCTCGTTACAGTATCTTAAATCTTTGGAGCTCCATGGATTAGAAAATGAACACAACAGTTATTACAAATTAAACTTCCAATGCGTCAGGCTCACAAAATAAGTACTTCATTGCTTCAGATACCAAGAAAACAATACAGAACCTATGAATCATCCAAGGCTTTATAGCTCCACCTAGTGTCACGAGTTCGAAGCAGAGCCTAATCTTCCTTCCTCTCCATCCATCGATCCATCTCGCGTACCTAAAACACCCACGGCTATGCAAACACTAAAACAGGACAAACCATTACATCATTACTGTTTGGGTCTGAAAAATAAATGACAAAACACAAGGACAAGATACGAGGAGGACTAAGATTTTCCTTAAGTCGGCATCACGCAGGTAAAAGTTTGGTGAGTAATTGAACGCGAGGCAGCGGCGAGATTCCGGAGACGACTGTAATTGTGCGAGGAAGCGTTGGTGAGATTGAAGGAGGTTGTTATGTGGGGTTAGGGTAATAATTCTTAGAGGGCAGGTTAGGAGGTTAGGTTAGGGTGAGGTTTGTGAGAGCATTATATTTGTGATTACTTGGGGAGTAGGAAGGGAATGGAAAGGCATATGAGCAAGTAGGGAGATGGGAAGGTTAAGGGAGGGTGGATACGGAAATGTGGATAAGGAAGGATGGAGGGATGAGAGGGATGAGTGGGGAGCAGGAAGGATGGAGATGAGGGAGAGAATAAGAAAGGAAACGGGTGCAGAGAAGATGGAAGGATGGAGAGAAGGAAGGAGGAAGAGGTAGAAGAGCCATAAAGAGCAAAATAAACTGGAGAAACAAGGAAAAGATAAGGAAAGGACATAACGTACAAAACACAAGGTTACGATACTACATAAACTGTGTGTGTGTGTGTGTGTGTGTGTGTGTGTGTGTGTGTGTGGTGTGTGTGTGTCATGGATAGCCGGGTTCACGTCGCGGAAGACCTCGCCGCATCTCGTGCCAGGCTGAGCGGAGACGAGGACTAAAACACGGAACGCTTCGCTTAACGCACTGAAAAAAACACCCAAAGTTATGCGTCAGCGAGCGGCGGGCGGGACGCGGAACGAACTCTTCCCGACGCTGTACCCACCAGATGGCGCGACCAGGGGATGGGGGAGGAGGAGGGGTGAGCTAGAGAGACGAAGGGCGTGACAGAGATGGAGGGACGAAGACTAAGGTTATTTGGCTGTCCTGCTCCCATCACTCCATGCCTCCTTCACTGTCAGTCAGCCAGCCACTTCCTTACGCCCTTCCTTTCCACCCACGTCAAACAACCTGCCTCAATTTTGTTCCTATCTCAGACTCCCATCCTGTTACCTAGATGGGCTAACCTGTAGTTGATAAAGATGTGGTGTATAACAAGTGTGTTACCATAGGAGTATACAGGAATGTTTCTGCGAATGAGTATAAATAGGAATAAGAGATAAACTAACATGACTTTCAAAACTAGTAGTTATCGAAGTGAAGATCTCTGCACAAGAATATATAGATAAGGTACCAAAGAGACCAATTATGGAACGAGTAGTGATCGATATATAAGAGTAGCTACCGTGTAAGTACAGTTGAAATGTACTAAAAACCTTAACTCAAAAACAATAATGTACTATAGGATGTTATAAATCAATCTGCACTAAAAGGGGGTAACGTGCAGTTAAATCAAACCACGTTGGAGGGGATAACGAGAACTGTTTGAAGTAACCTAGTGGTTGTAATACGCTGGAGGGGCAAGTCACTAGTTAGCCAAGCTCTTCTAACGCCATACTAGCAGAGACAACCGAGGCTTTCAACAGATATACGTTAAAAGATTATGAAAATTCAGAAGTTGTTAAAGGGCACCACAAACATGAACAAGACCATAACAAAATATACAATCAGCACAATAAGCATAGGTAGAAACAAACCAGTGCACGTAATATAACCCACACTTCTCACCAGTCCTGTAGTAGCCATTCACCAAGACTCCTCATCCACGCTTGGGCAGTCCCGCACCTCCACCACCACCAGCACATCCCATAACATAAAGGGAAACTCCTGGAATATACGAAAAACGGTAAATCTTGACAAAAAACCATCTGGAGATTTTTCACGCATCTCAGGCAGCTCCCTTGGTTCCTCTCCCACAAGAAGCACAGCCTCTCAGTACACAGCAAACTTTTCACTCTCCCTCATACTCCAACCTTGACGTGAGAAAAACAAAAACAAACACTCAAAATGTAGAATAAACACGCCTTAACTTCCTCATACGCTAAACTTTACGCGAGCGCACACACACATACGCGAGCGCGCACACACACACACACACACTGCAATACGAAATAAAAACACGCCAGTACAGATACACTCACCTCCACCACAACCCAAGAAAGATAAAGAACCACTCGCACACAAACACAATAACATCAAATACAAAATAAAACACGCAATCCAACCGCACACTTGCCTCCACCACCCACGTCCCAGGAAGAATCAGGAACAACCCCCATCAGGGCTCATCTCCTCGCTGACGTCACGCTCCTTCATGGTATTCTTCCGCCAGCCTCGTTGAAAAAGTAGTTCCCGTGTGGTGCGTTCCTCTGCTCCGCTCTCTGTTGATACATAGAATATTCAACTTTCCCCGGCAATTACTCACAAACTTTGATGTTCTCCGTCGGTCTGGAGAGCAAAAGTGCACGTCCCTGTTTGTTGGCACGTCACTGGGGTGTGCTGAGGCTTCTGAGAGTGTCACTGCTTCATACACCTGGAGAAATGAAGCTTCAGTTAATGCCTCATGTCCTCATTTTGTCACAAAGTGGTGATTACTATCTCAACATTGCCTCTATGTATTTTCCTACTCTGTATGAGCTACAATACTATTTTTTCTTGTCTTCTTCACTGCTATAAGATTGATTTATCGAGACAAACGAAGCTTCGATGAACGCCTTCTCTCTCCTCACTCTGCCTCACTCTCTTTACATTTCTTGTACGTACTTTCCTCCTCTATAATTATCATCCACAATAAACACGATTCTTTTCATTGTCTATTTCCCTACAGAATAAAAACCTTCCCAATTCTCCCAGTTAGTTGATCTTGTACTAACTTTACCCCGTATTCAAAAACGTTTCTTTCTCTTACCACGACTATTTTTCAAAGACCACAGAGATTATTAAATTGGTTATTAAGAGTTTCTAGCGTTAATAATATAGATATCTTATTAATCTCTTCCTAGAACTATAAAAACACCCTTAAAAACCCGTGTAATTTCAACTAAAGCCTTTCGAAAATAGTGGAGGTGTGGCGCAGAAGTGTTTCAGATTATGGTGCTATAATTATAAGCTACAGTAGCCACGATTCTTTTCCTTGTCTACTTCATGAACAAAAGCCTCTCCAACACTGCCAGGTAGAGGATCCAGTAGCAATTAGTGTAGAGGAATGGAATCAAAGGGGGTAAGGTGCTTAATGTATGGTGCTACTTGTTATCCTCTGCTGTCCCTCGTAATGGTTAGCGGGTTCAACCATTTATCTCATCAGGCTGGCTTGCTGCAGGCTGTCTTGGTGGGTTACTGATCTAC
>NC_087173.1:8600485-8620485 GCF_035594125.1 Scylla paramamosain
CACTACTATTCACTACTACACATATTCATTATTCACTATCATTTGCCATCATTCCCATCACTCATGACTTCACCTCATACATTATACATCCCACTCTCATTACGTCATTACGTTATGTCAGAGGGGAAAACAATTAGTCCCAAGCAATTTAGGAGAAACACGGGGGAGTGATCAAGTGAGGGGAGAGAGAGAGGGAGGGGGAAAGGAGAGAAGGTGAGAGGTGAGAGTACAGCTATCGAGGAAGGGGTGCAATGAGGGGTGAGAGTGAAAGGGAGAGTGAGGGTTACAGGTGAGGGGACGAGGAGGAAGAGGGGAAGAGGGGAGAGAATTAGTGACAGTAGTAAAGAGGGGAGAAGAGGGGAAGAGGGGATGGGACAGAGGGAGTACAGATAGAGATGAAGTGCAGGTGAGGGGAAGTGAGGGGAAGGATGAGAGGGGAGTAATGGTCAGGGATGTGGAAGCAATAATAGGAGGGGAAGAGGGGAGGGCAGAGGGAGCGGGAAGGGGTGAGGGGAGAGGAAGAGGGAGGCGAGACACTGTGGGGAAGAGGGGAATGAAAGAGGGGAAGAGGGTATAGGTGAAGGGAGAGGAAAAGAGAAGGAGATGAGGGGAGACACTGAGGGGATGCGAAAAGGGAGATTGTTATGATGGAAGGGGAAGGAAGACCATGAGGGGAGATGGAGAGGAAGGGAGGGTGATGGTGAAAGGAAATGAGTGGAGGGGAAATTGTTTTGTAGGAAAGGGAGAGGATGTGGAGACTATGAGGGGAGAAGAGGGGAAATTGTAAAGTGGAGAGGGAAGGCAGAAAGAGTACGGGAGGAGGATGAGACTGAAGGGAGAAGAAGATAAAAAAGGAGAGTGGAGGAGAAGAAGAGTGGAGAAGAAGAAGAAGAAGAAGAAGAAGAAGAAGAAGAAGAAGAGAGGAGGAGGAGGATGAGGAAAGAAGTGGAAAATGAGGAAAGAAACAGAGGCTGAAGAGAAAAGACTATAGGAAGGCAGAGGAAGTGGATAGGAGGAAGGGAGTGATGGGGAAGGACTGAGGTAGAGGGAGGGGGGACGGAGAAGGAGGGAAGGACTCGAAGGGAGAAAGGAATGACCTAACAAAAATAAATAAATAGAAAACCAACTAATAATCTAAACTTACTAATGAACGAAATAAGCAGTAACCAGTCTAACAAACAAACAAACAAACCAATTAATGAACTACCTACTTACTTCCCTACCCACTTAACTACCTAACTACCGAATTAACTAATCTACCTCCCTCCCACCCACCCCTCCCTCCAGCCAGGGTCACCGCAAGGACATGGCAGCACTAACATTGTAAAGCAAGAAAATCCCATATTTGTATCTTGTAATAGACAGGAAGGCGCATACGGCAGATATATGGCAACGCAGCATTATGGCACCACTGCATTGTCCTGGTGACCTCTCTCTCTCTCTCTCTCTCTCTCTCTCTCTCTCTCTCTCTCTCTCTGGGAAGGTAAGAAGTTTTGGTCTTATCCTCCTTTATGAACGCCAACACACATTCTTCTGCAAAGTATTCATGTATTTCTGTCTGACTCACTGGCACACACACACAGACACACACACACACACACACACACACACACACACACATGATCGCATTATATCACACACGCATTATTAAAAAGATACGACAAAACGACCTTGACTTTAGCGATAAAAACAACACAAGTCGCACACACTCCCACACACTCCCACCTACACACACACACACACGACATACATACACGCGAGTAATAGAAAACAAAGCAAAACAAAGCAAAACAAAGAAGACACACACACACACACACACACACACGCACACAAACCATAAGCTCCAAACTTCTTGACATTTTTAACCCCTCACCTCCCCCTCACCTCTGTCTTCCTCACCCTCACTCAACTCTCCCTTCTCTCTCTCTCTCGCTCCTTCCTCGCTATCGCTTATGACTTTGACCAACTTAGACGCCAATTAAGCGAGACTGTTTGTGTCCAACGCCACTCGCGACGTTTTTGGAGTGGAGTTAAGCGTCGGGAGCGTTAGACGAGAAGGAGACTCCCCAAATGAGCTCTCCTTCGCTAGACAGAGTGGCGGAGACGCGGACGAGGCGGCGGCGGAGGAGGAGAGAGGGAGTGGCAAGAGAGGAACCTGGTGGAGGGAGAGGGAGAAAAGACCACAACAGTAATTTCTTGGAATGGGACGCCAGGACACTCTGGGCTCCGCGAAGAGGGTAAAAGGGCTCTTAAATCCGGCGAGAACTAGCAAGTTGGGTTCATCTTTTACTGCCTCACTTACTCCCAGCCTTCCCTTCCTTCCTGCCCGACTCCAGGTGCTGTTTTTAACCTCCCCCGCCACCACTGCCACCGTCTTGATGCCTCTCTCGCTCTCCTGACGCATGTGATAATTAAAACGCGAAGCAGCAACGTGGCATAAGCGAGCCGTGCAGTTTTCGCGGTCATTATGTACACTCGCTATTATATATTCCCTTCCTGCCCAACTCTCACGAACATAGAGGGACAGAAAAAGTGTTTAAATTAGTTTAGTTTCCCCCCCCCAAACGAGACGCGGAGGCAGCGTGGCGTGGGGGAAAGAGACGCGGGAAAAGGGACGAGTTGAGTCGAGAGAGAGAAGGAAAGGACGAGAGAGGAGCGCGTTGAGAGATTTGAGGAGCTGCGGAAGTGTGTGTTCCTTCATAGAAAATTGGGAGGCGAGAGAAAACGGGAACTCCTTAAGACGCCTGACTTCCTTCCTTCCGTGCCTTCTTGCCCTGTGTGAGTGTTAGGAGTGACGGGGTCTGGATGGGGCTAAGCGGGAGGCGAGGGTAGGTGAAGAGGAACCCAGAATTTATGGCCCTAACTGGTAAAATATTAACCTTCATAACAAGTTCGTTTTAGGAAAGCCATAAAGCATAATGGACTTCTGATCTTGAATAATGAACCGTTTTTTCATCTTCCTGACTTCCAGAGAGAGAGAGAGAGAGAGAGAGAGAGAGAGAGAGAGAGAGAGAGAGAGAGATAGCTGGCCGATTCCCTCATCACACCTGGGGAATAGAAACGAAGAGCAGGATAAAATAATAAAAGTTTGGAGGAAAAGGGAGATAAAGGAAGGTTCAGGGCTACTTACAGGAGAAAAATAGGAAAAAAAAGGAAAAATGAAAGAAAACCACAGGAAATGAGGGAATAATGGAAACCTAGAGAAGAAATAGGGAAAGGATAAGAAGGATCTAGAAAAGAAAAATGAAGAAGTGGAGAAGGAAAAAATAAGGAAAAGAAGCATACAACTACTTCAACTGAAAAAAAAAAAACACGGAAAAAGGTAACAGAAGAAAACCACACGGGAATTAGAGGGAAAAAAAGGGAAGACGAGAGAGAAAACGGAGGGTAAGGAAGTGTCTGGAAGGAAAGAGGAGGGAAAGGTACGGAAAGGAATAGTGTGGTGGAGAGGTGCGGGAAGGGAGAGAGAGTGTGAGAGTGTGGCCACTTAGAGGAGCCGTAAGGAGAGGGCAAAAGCAGTTTCTTCGTCAGGAGAGGAAAGGCACAACGCAGGCGAGGCGTGAAGTGAAGGGCGCGGGGGAAAACTGGCAAGGTGACGGCAGCTTAAAGGCGCACGAGACCAGGCCGGGGGAGACTAAAATAAATTATCAGGGACCCTGCACCGGAGAGAGGAGGAGAGGAGGGCGGCTGAGGGAAGGGAAGGGAAGGGAAGGGAAGGGGGGCAACACACAATATGGTAGGACGCAGGAAGAAATAAAACAAATAAGATGGGTTGAGAAACTGCAGGGAAAGAGAGAGAGAGAGAGAGAGAGAGAGAGAGAGAGAGAGAGAGAGAGAGAGAGAGAGAGAGAGAGAGAGAGAGAGAGAGAGAATGAGCGAGGAAGAGTAAAGTAGACATAGAGATAGAGAAAGAAAACAAAGAAAGAGAGAGGGAAAGGCCAAACACTACGGAAGGATACAGGAAGGAATAAAACAAATTAGATGGGTTGAGAAACTGCAGGAAAGGGAGAGAGGGAATGAGAGTAAAGAGAGTAGACATAGGGACAGAAATAGAGAGAGAGAGAGAGAGAGAGAGAGAGAGAGAGAGAGAGAGAGAGAGAGAGAGAGAGAGAGAGAGAGAGAGAGAGAGAGAGAGAGAGAGAGAGAGAGAGAGAGAACGAACAATATGGTATGACGTAGGGAGAGATGAAACTAATTAGATTGATAGAGAAACGGCAGGGAGAGGGGGAGAGAGCGAGGGATAGGGAGAGAGAGAGAGAGAGAGAGAGAGAGAGAGAGAGAGAGAGAGAGAGAGAGAGAGAGAGAGAGAGAGAGAGAGAGAGAGAGAGAGAGAGAGACAAAGAGGAAGGGGAGAATACAAATAATATAACAGGACAGCGGAATAAAAAAAAATAAAATAAAATATGGAGAGAAAGAGAAAGAAGAAAAAAAAAACCTCCATGGAAAGACGAGAAAGAAAGGGAATGAGGGAAAGGGAGATAGAGAACGAGAGAAAGAAACAGAGAAAGAACACCATTGTAGGAGAGACAGATAGATAAAGAGAGAGAAAGAGAGGGAGATGATAAAAGAAAGATGCAATGAACGACTCCAGCAACAGAAAAACGTAAAGTGTATTGAAAGGCAGTGGACAGGTAAGGCAGGTGTTGCAGACTGATTAAACCCACCTGGTCAATCTGGAGCCAGGTGAGCTGTTAATTAAGGTGAGTGTCCGGGGGAAGAAAGGCAGGCTGGAAGGGGAGATAGGGAGAGAGAAAAGGAAAGTTAGGAGGCTTGTAGGGGAAGTTAGGAGGCAGGTAGGGATAATTAGCAAGGAGGATAAGGGAAGTTAGAAAGGGAGAAAAGGGAAGGAGGGAGGGTTAGCAGAGGAAGTTTGGAGGCTGGCAGGGGTAATTAGGACTGGCAGGGGAGTTAGGAAGGAAGACAAGAAGAGAGACAAGGGAAGTTAGGAAATTGGGTATGAGAATTATTAAGGTTGGCAAGGGAAGTTTGAAGGCTAACAGGGGAAATTAGGAAGGAAGAGAAAGGAAGTCACCTCACCTCATCTCACTTTACCTTACCTAACTTCACCTCACTTTACCTAACCTTGCCTCACCTCAGCTAACCTAACCTAATCTTACCTAACCTCACATCACCTTACCTAACCTCACCTCACCTTACCTTACCTAACCTCACCTCACCTTCACCTTCCCACGCCATAAAACTGACCCACACGAGCCTTCCTCCCTCCAACCCTCCTTCTCTCCTTGCCTCGTCCCGTCCCTCGCTCCCTCCCTCCCACGCCCCGGCCCACGCGCCATAAAGCAGTCCATTTGAAGAGTCCGCTAACACCACTTCTGCGCCGACTGCTGGTCTGATCCGCCACCCCTTACGTGTGTTATCGTCAAGGGTAATCCTGACGAAGTACAGCTCTCCCGATTCCAGTTTAAGTCTGTCGATAAACGCGGGGTAGCATTTCTCTCTCTTCTCTTTCTCTCTCTCTCTCTGCCTTGACATTCCGTGACTTGTGAAACCTCGTGAGCATTTATTTCTTTGTCCTTGGCATGTGATCCTTCTTTAGCTACTAGTTTTCTTCCTGTCCTGCTTAGTTGTTAGTTATCCTTCGTGTTTTTGTTGGGTTAAAGGGTTCTTCTTCTGTTCTATTTGTTTGTGTGTGTGTGTTTGTCTGTTTGTGTTTCTCGGCTTTGGTTTTTGTGGTTTCTGATTTAGTTGGTTTCTGATCTGGAGTTTTTATTTTCTAGTCTCAGGATCGGAACTCTCTCTCTCTCTCTCTCTCTCTCTCTCTCTCTCTCTCTCTCTCTCTCTCTCTCTCTCTCTCTGCTTTATTATTTTTTCAGGTTTTTTATAGATTTCGAGATTTGAACTTGCATAATCACTAAAACCCTGACGTTCCCCCCCCCCCCCTCTCTCTCTCTCTCTCTCTCTCTCTCTCTTAACCCTTCTTTTCTTACCGCGCCGCAACTTTCGCTATCGCGGGCCCGGTGTTCGCGTCACTGATCTGCCGTCAGCCTCGCGTCATCCTCTTCACCAAACTTTTCCTTTATCTCGTCTCGTCAAATGATCTCATCTGAATCTCATCTTTCCCGCCTGATCGATAGAGACGAACAAGAGGGTAAGGTTTCCACAGTTCCATGACATTTCTCACTCGTTCTCAGCCACTTTCTCCTCCCCTCTATCTCCCTCCTTCTCTCTTCTTCACTCCTTTGGTTATTATCTTTATCATTCCTTTACCTTCCTCCCTCCTTTCTTCTTTCGTCTGTATTTTTTTTTCCTTCTTTATCTGAGTCTCTCCCCTCTCGTGTGTGTGTGTGTGTGTTTGTGTGTCTGTGGCGTTTTCTTGGGTTACGTGGTGTGGAAATGTGTGTTTGATTTGGTTTTCAGATAGCAGTTGGGGTTTCAATGTGATGTGTGTGTGTGTGTGTGTGTGTGTGTGTGTGTGTGTGTGTGTGTGTGTGTGTGTGTGTGTGTGTGTGTCTTTTCATTTTGATGGTTTTTAGTGTGTTCGTGTCTGCTTCTTGTCGTATCTCCGTGTGTTTCTGTCTGTGTTCGTGTATTTGTTTGTTTGTTTGTCTGTTCGTGTGTTTGTTTAGTTTGTTTGTTTGCTTGTATGATCGTTTGTCTGTTCGTCTGTCTATCTAACTGTTTGTCTGTTTGTCGGTTTGTCTGTTTACTGTTTGTTTGCCTGTCAACCTATCTAGCTGTGTGTGTGTGTGTGTGTGTGTGTGTGTGTGTGTGTGTGTGTGTGTGTGTGTGTGTGTGTTTGCCTGTCTGTTCCGTCCCCGTCCCCCTCCTCTCTCTCTCTCTCTCTCTCTCTCTCTCTCTCTCTCTCTCTCTCTCTCTCTCTCTCTCTCTCTCTCTCTCTCTCTCTCTCTCCCTGACTGATCGCCCGGCCTCCAGCTCTCCCCCTCACTCCAGCGTGCCAATCCATTAGTGAGAGTGACTCATATATCTGCATACGTCAAGTACCTCGCCCTGTAGACGCCAATCAGCCGAACTCCCTCCGACCTCTCGAACATTGGTAGGAAAGAAAAAACATTACCTCGCATTAATAAGACAGTTTAAAAGTAGCATTCTCGGCACTGAAAAAAAAACAAGTAACGTTCATCATTAATTAAAAGTAGAAAAGTAGCATTGACCCGCATTGATAAAAAAAAAAAAGTAACGTTCTCACTTACCAATACAATAATAGAAAAGCAGAAGATTAACGTTTTCTCACATTAATAAAGAAAGGAACCGTTCCCCGTACTAATAAAAGAAAAGTAACATTCTCTACATTAATTAAAAAAAAGTAAGGTTTTCTTGCACTAACAAAAGAGTACAAAAGTAGAAGAGTGACGTTATCTTACATTAATAAAGAAAGGATCTGTTCCCTGTACTAATAATAAAGTAGAAAAGTAACATTTCTCCGCATTGATAAGACAACAGAATTCTCTCGCTTTTATAGAAGAGTAATGTTGTCTCTCTCAATGATAACAGACTAGAAAAGTGGCATTCTGTCACTAATAAAGGAGTAGAAAAGTAATATTCCCCAGCATGAATAATCTAAAGTAATATTCTCTAGCATTAATAATAAGGAAGTAACATTTCCTCACACTGATAAAAAAAAAAAAGCAGCATTGTCATCACTAATACAAGAGTAGTTTTCTTTCTCGTGTATGTTTATCAGAGTTATTATTAAAAAAAATGTACGCACTACTTTGCATATAAGCCTTTTATTTCAATTTTTTATTTATTTTATTTTTCTTACTTTCAAGCCACGAGTGTAGCAAAAAAATGCGAATTTAAATAGTTTCTTTTCCTATTTATGTTTATTAAAATCATTATTCTCTTGCAAAAAAAAACAAACTTTTCTATGTATTATTTTGCACCTAAGCCTCCCCCTCTTTTTCTCCCCTTTTTTTGAGCTTAAACAGCTTATTTTTCTCATTTTCCTCAATTAAAATCATTACTCCCTCACAAATATACCTTTTTTCCCACTTAATACCCTGCCTTGAACCAGATTTTTCCCTCACACACGAGCATGTAGGACGCAGTGAGGTTAAAAAGGGTTTGGATTCCCTTGCATGTCTCCGTAAAAGGTGGCGAGATCCCTTTTAGGAATTACACCAAGCGTATCGGAGTCAAGCGGCGCGATGGGAAGAGTTAGCACTGATCGAGTGAGGGTTTAATTATGATTGGATGCCACTGTGATTTGTCTCTATCAGCTGACTGTGGTTTATCTGTGCTTTTTTTCCGTGTTAGTTTATATTGCTACAGTTCTATGCCTCTCTCTCTCCCTTCCACCCTCCCTCTATTCATTCATGTGTGTGTGTGTGTGTGTGTGTGTGTGTGTGTGTGTGTGTGTGTGTGTGTGTATGTGTGTGTGTGTGTGTGTGTGTGTGTGTGTGTGTGTTTGGATTCATTCACCACTTCCGCTCTATCCGTGTTAGGTTTGTGTCTCTCGTATTCACCTCGCCTCGCTTGTGTGAGGTTAGGTTAGGTTTATAAAGCCACACTCCTCTGTCCCTGTCTCTGTCTCTCTCTCTCTTGTCCCTTCCCCTTTGTGCTGCGTGTAGATTTATTCACCATTTTCACTCTATCTGTGTTGTGCTGCGTCTCTCATTTTCACGTCACCTCACTTCATTTCACTTCACTTCATTCGCTTCTCTTCATGTTCGTGTCTGTTTTTGCTAATTCCTCTATTCGGCTTTTTTTTTCTTTCCTTTGTTGTTGTTTTTTTTATTTCTATTTGTCCTTGTTTATTTACGTCAGCTTTTTTGTTATTTCTTTTCTGCTGAGGTTTTGCTTGTTTGTTTATTTGCTTCTTGTTTTTGTGTTTATGTTAGTTCTTTCTCTTGTTTATTGTATTTACTTATTCTTTCCTCTGCATGTTTTTTTTCTTTATTTCTGTAATTATTTTGCTGTCTACTTTAGCTTTAATTTATTCACTCCTTTCTATTTATGTCTTTTTTCTAGTCTTTTCTTTTCCTCTTTTTTTTTTCATATTCTAGTAATTCTTCTCTTCTACCTTTTCTTTATTTGTCTTACCATGTCTTTTGTTTTTTATTCCTGTATTTCTTGTCCCTCACATTTCTGCAGCTTGTTTCTCTTATCGTTAATCTATATTTCACCATTATCTTCTTTCTCTTTCTTCTTCACGTGTTCCTTGCTTCCCTCATTTACTGTTCAATTCTGCTTCTATTTCCACTATCGTTCTCCAGTCGTTTCCTTTCGTTTTTGTATCTTGTATTTCTGTCAGTTATTTTCCCTATCGTCTGTTTATATATTTACTATCATCTTCTCCTCCTTTTCTGCTTCCCTTCCATGTTTGTTTTCAATGTCTGCTTATATTTCTACTATTATATATTTTCGTGTCCGTATTTTTAGTATCGGCCATTTACGTTCTGTTATTTTCTGTATCGTTAACCTATACTTCACCATTATCTTTTTTCTCTCTCTCCTTCTTCCGGTTTTTCGTCACCTTTTGCTTTTATTGTCTTCTGTTTCTGGTATTGTATGTTTTTTTTTTTTTGTGTGTGTGTATCAGTACTAACCATTTCCGTTTTCTTTTTTACTTTTCTTTACCGTCAATCTATATTTTGCCATCATTCTCTCTCTCTCCCTCTCTCATTTTTTTTTTCTAATTTACTTTTCATGTCTTCTATTTATGCTATTAGTGTTTGTTTTTCCTCCTGTGTTTTTAGTTTCGGCCAATTTTGCTCACTTTTCCTAATCGTCAATCTATATTTTACCATCATTCTCTTTCCCTTCCCTCCCTCTTTCCCGTTTCCTGTTTTCCATATTAATTTCCTCTCCGTGTCTTCTATTTCTACTATTACATATTTTCGTGTTTGTATTTTTGCTTCCAGCCAACTTTTCTTGCTCACTCCTCCCTATCGCCAATCTATACTTTACCATCATTCTTTCTCTCTTTCTCTGTTTTTTCTCTCATCTACTTTTCAGGGCTCCTTCCATTTCAACTACTTCTACTACCGTCCTATCATCTATTTTTTTCTTCTTTTAGTTCCGGAGATTTTTGCTCACTTTTATCATCCTCCCTCTCTTTTTTTTTACTTTCTCATTTACTTTCACGTCTGATTCTGTTTCTCCTGCTTCTACTATTACTACTACAGCAGTTTTTAGTTCAGGATAGTTTTGCTCACTTTTCCCTATCGCCAATCTATACTTTACCCTTATCCTCTCTCCCTCTCTCCCTCTTGCCGCTTCCCCTGGTCGTTTCCCTTGTCGAGTCTCCGCTTACGTCCCCACAGCTTTAGTGTCTACAAGAGCATCTATCAAACGAGGAGGAAGACGCGAAATATAACTTTAAAACAACACGTGAAGTGGCCAGACGTCTCTCCTCTCCTGTCTCCTGCCTCTCCTCTCGTGTCTTCTGCTCTTTTTGCCCCTAACTTAAGCAGAGGGGTTCGGGAAATAAGGTGGCTAATGGACTTTGTCGTTATGAGAATCTGACGACTTCTTTAACACGTTCCCGCCCCGTCCATACAGCACCGCCTCTCTTAACTGTCCCGGGGAAGATATTTTAGTGCGTCTTTCCCTCCACGGTGAGGCGTCGGGTCGTAAACATCGCTCCATGGACTTCCTCATTTCCTCCCTTCACGTGTCCAGTTGTTCAGTGTGTGTGTGTGTGTGTGTGTGTGTGTGTGTGTGAGGAGTGTGTGTGTGTGTGTTAATGACTTCTGTTCTTGTTTTGTCCTGTCGTGTCCTGTCGTCTGTCGTCTCTCTCTCTCTCTCTCTCTCTCTCTCTCTCTCTCTCTCTCTCTCTCTCTCTCTCTCTCTCTCTCTCTCTCTCTCTTCGTGCGTGCGTGTGTGTGTGTGTGTGTGTGTGTGTGTGTGTGTGTGTGTGTGTGTGTGTGTGTGTGTGTGTGTGTGTGCTCATGATATTGAGTTCTTTGCGAATGTTCTGGAGACGTTTTGCTCTCTCTCTCTCTCTCTCTCCTCTCTCTCTCTCTCTCTCTCTCTCTCTCCTCTCTCTCTCTCTCTCTCTCTCTCTCTCTCTCTCTCTCTCTCTCATTGGTCTCCCTTGCATAATTACTGACTCTCTCTCTCTCTCTCTCTCTCTCTCTCTCTCTCTCTCTCTCTCTCTCTCTCTCTCTCTCTCTGACAAAAATGAAATTAAAAATCGACCTACGTAGTTCGGACAATAGTATGTGCAGTCTCTCTCTCTCTCTCTCTCTCTCTCTCTCTCTCTCTCTCTCTCTCTCTCTTCTCTCTCTCTCTCTCTCTCTCTCTCTCTCTCTCTCTCTCTACCTGCTCACTTACCTACCTTGCACTTTAAACCTTCCCTCACGTGTCTTCCATTTCATTTTTTTCTCTGCTACCTCCCTCCCTTCACTCCTTCCTTGGAATCAAATTATATAACCCGTACTAAAAGGGAGTAGAAGGGAGGAAGGAGGAGAGAAGGAGAGGGAGTAATTTTTTTATCTTACACTTCTACTCCAGACCTTCCCCGCCCCAACCCACCAGGCTACTCCAGGGAAACCAATAACGCCCCTTATTAATAATTGCAGTATCTGGGAAACCCGTACGCCAAGTAAAAGGTTTCCCCTCCAGCTTGTGATTTTGTTTACGTGCATCGTATGGTTGGAATAATTGTCGTACAGTTAGAATAAATATCGTACTGTTAAGATAAATATTGTACGCAGTGTGCAGTGTTGATTTTATAGAAAGTTAATGTTACTATGGTGTGTGTGTGGGTGTGTGTGTGTGTGTGTGTGTGGTGTGTGTGTGTGTGTGTGTGTGTGTGTGTGTGTGTGTGTGTGTGTGTGTGTGTGTGTGTAAGGGGATACTAAATGTAGATCGTGTGTCTAATGTTTTTTTGCGTGTTTTTTTTTCTCTCTTTTATCTCTCTCCTCCTCTTCGTTAATAATGCCATATCGTGTTTCTCTCTCTCTCTCTCTCTCTCTCTCTCTCTCTCTCTCTCTCTCTCTCTCTCTCTCTCTCTCTCTCTCTCTCTCTCTCTCAGCTCATTATGCATTTCGCTTTCTCTCTATTTCTCGTTCTTTTCTCCTTATTTTGTCATTATTTTCCTTCGTGTGTCTTTCCTTGCAATTCCATGACCTTTTGTTCTTGCTCTTTTCTCTACGTTTCTTTTAATATTTTCTTTTTCGTTATTCGAGTCTTTCTTTATTATTATTTCAACTATTTTCGCTTTTATATTATTTCAACCGTTTTGTCATTTTATTTTGTTATAATTGGACTTTTCATGTTTTTTTTTTTATTATTTTCACTGTTTATTTTTATTCTTTTCAGTGTTTACTATTTTATTTTTTTTATTATTTTCATTGTTTACATTATTTTCTTTGCATTATTTTAACTACTTTGATTATTTTTTTTTTCACCAGTCATTGCTTTGTTTAGTTATTTCCACTGTTTCCTTTTCCTTATTTAGATTTCTTTTCCCTATATTTTTTTTTATAAGTTTTACCATTTTAACTATTCTACTATCTTATCTATTTTTACTCTTTCTTCTCCTTCTTCTTCTTCTTCTTCTTCTTAACATTATTTTCGCTATACAAAAATTTCTTTTCCTCATAGATTCCACTGTTTTCTTTTTTTCATTATTTTCACAACCTTTCTTTTTAATTATTTTCGTTTTTTCTATGCATTACATTTTTTCTGTTTTTTTTTTTTTCGTGGAATTAGGGAAGGGCGGACATCAGCTGACGGTTCCAAATAAAAAAACAAAGAAGGAAAAAATATACAAAGGAAAAACTAAAATAAAAACTTAAAAAAAGTCTCTTCCTCCCTTCTCTCCCTTTCTCTTTCCTCTCATTCCCCTTCCTTCTTTCCTTCTGTTCCCTTTCCTTCATTTCCTTCTTCCTTTTTCCTTCTCGCCTCTTTCCCTCAGTTCCTTTTTCTTCCTTTCCTTGTGTCTTCTCGTCCTCCTTTCTCTTCCTTCGTCTCCTTCACCTTTCCCCTCCCTTTTATTCCTTTCCTCTTCCTTTTCTCCCTTTTTCTTCCTTCACCTCCCATTTCCCTTTCCTTCCCTTCGCTTCCCTTTTCTTTTTCTCGCTATCCTTCTTCTTCTTTCGTCTTCTCTTTTTTCCTTCACCATCCATTCTCTTCTCTTTGTTCTCCTTTTCCCCTCCCTTCGCTTCTTTCTCCCCGTTCGTCTTTCCTTCCTTTCCCTTCATCCCTTTTTTTCCTTCTTTCGCCTCTCATCCTCTCTCTTCGTCTTCTCTTCCTCTCTCTTCCTTTCCCTTCATCCTTTTTTATCCTTCCCTTCGCCTCTCTTCCTTCCCCTTTCTTCGTCATCTGTTCCTCTTTCTTCCTTTCCCTTCATCCCTTTCTCCCCCTTCCTTCGCTTCTCTTCCCCTCTCTTAAATCGTCTCTTTCCCTCTCTTCGTCTTTCTTCCTCTCTCCTCGTCTTCTCTTCCTCTCCCTGCTTCCCCTGTTCATCTCCCTGCTCCTCCCTCCTTCCTTCTCCCTCTCCCTTCCTGGCACTACTAGCAGAGGAAGGCGTATGAAAAAAAAAAAAGATGAATACATTTGTAAAACTTTCGAGATCAAGAGAAGTTTACATTTCGTTGTCTGTTTTTCTTTGTTGTAAATTCATATTTTTCATGCATATATTTTATTTTTATGTATTTTCTACTTCTCCTCTAATTCCGAGTTGCATTGCGATTTCAGATTTTGTTTATTTATTTATTTATTTATTTTTTTTCATTCTCTCATGTTTTCCTTTTTTTCTGTGTGTATCTGTGTGTTTGTTTTTTCTCCGCGTAATCATGTAATTTTCTCATATTCTCTTTCTGACTCAATCTTTACTCTTAGTTCACATGTTTTTTTGTATATTTCTCTTATACAGATTTATACAAACGTACGTCCCTTGTTATAGCTTTCATCTACTTCTTCTGTTCAATCTATTTTTCAATCTATTTCTTTGGTTTTTCTTTAATTTCAACTGTATTTCTTTATCATCGTAACTTTTCACTTTTATTTATCTATCTAATCCTTGAAGGTCACCAGCTACATACTTTTTTTTCTTTAATTTCAATTGTATTTCTTAATCCACGTAACTTTGCAATTCTTCCTCTCTACCAAATCCTTCTTGAAAATTACCAACTATAATCTTTTTCCTCATCTCTCCCTTTAATTTCAACTGTATTTCTCCACCAATGTAACTTTACACCAGTGTCTCGCATCACGTTCGTCATTTGATCCTCCCACACATTATATATTCCCCCCAGAACATCATGCATTCATTTACCTTTCTTTAATATTCCTGCTGCCTTTTTTGTTAGTGTCACATTAACCGTGAATCCTCGTGTACCTTGGAAAATTACATTCCACCTCGTCTTTATATATTTTTTGCTTGAACTCTTGTATTTATTTATCCGCTTTTAATGTTTAGTTTCTTTGTTGTTGTTTTTCGTGGTCTTGTCAGTGTCAGGCAGGTTGTATCCACGTGTCTTTTAAAATTGCATTCCATCACATTTATATATATTTTTTTATCAGATTCCTGCATTTATTCATTCACTTTTAATATTTTTTGTTTCGTTTATCTTTTTTTTTTTTTTTTTTTCGTGGTGTTTTCTGTGTTAAGCAAGTTCTGAATCCACGTGTGTCTTAGGTCAGGTTAGTTAGGCTATTTTTTTTTTCCTGTGATGTTTTACCTAAGGTTAGGCTAGATTAGGGTAGGTTAGGGTAGGTTAGGTTAGGTTAGGTTTCTGCATTTTCACGGTGTTTTCAATGATTAGGTTAAGTTAGGCTTATGTTTTTTTTTCGTGGTGTTTACAGAGGATAAGTTATGCTATGTTATATTATGTTAGATTGGGTTATGTTTGGTTAAGTTAGGTTAGGTTAAGTTTAGGTTAGGTTAGGTTAGGTTAGGTTAGGTTAGGTTAGGTTAGGTTAGGTTAGGTTAGGTTAGGTTAGGTTAGGTTAGGTTAGGTTAGGTTAGGTTACGTTAGGTTACGTTAGGTTAGGTTAGGTTAGGTTAGGTTAGTGCTTCTCCGTGGTGTTTCCAGTGTCAAGCAGATGTGAATCCCTGCGTGTCTTAGCAAATTGCATTCCATGTTTGTCTTTGAGATTCTTTTACCGTCCTCCTCTCCTTCCTTTCCTCCATTATTCCCTCCCTTCCTCTCTCCCTCCCTCCCTTCCTTTTTCTTCCAGTCCCAAGGGTGACCACTAGGTTTTTTGTATGTATGTGTATCACAGGGAGTGAGAGAGGAAAGAGGAGAGGGAGAGGGAGAGGGAGAGGGAGAGGAGAGCAGAAGTGGTTGGTGTGGTTGTAGGAAAAGAGGAGAGGGAAGAAAGGAAGAGGAGAGATGCTGGAGGGAGGAAATGAAAGGAAGAGATGAAAGAAGAAGAGAAGGAGGAATACCGTAAGTAGAAGAAAGAGGAAAAGAAAGAGGAAAAAATGCAAGAGGGAAAGGAAGGTAGCAAGGAGGGAGAGATGGAGGGAAAAAGGTCGAGGGGGAGGGATACTGGAGAAATAAAAGGAAGGAAGGAAAGGAGAGGAGCAGTGGAGGGAAGCCACTGGGAGGGAAGGAGGGGAAGAAAGGTTACCTGCATGGAGGGAAATGGGAAAGAAAAAGGAGAGGGAGGGAAAAGTTGGAGGGATATCGGGAAAAAAAGGAGGAAGCAAGGACAGTGAGAGAGAGACGGAGAGGAGAGGAGGGAGGGAGGGAGGGAAAGAGAGGAGGTAAGGGAAGGAGGGGGAGTGATAGAGACACGGAGAGGAGGGAGGGAGAGGGGAGGTACGGAAAGGAGAGGGAGAGAAACTGAGAGGAGAGAGGGAGGGAGGGAGAAGAGGGGATATTAGGGATATTTGCGGAAGAGAGACAGTGAATGCGGAGAGAGAGAGAGAGAGAGAGAGGGAGAGAGAAGGGAGAGGGGAGAGGGGGAGAGTGAGAGGGGAGTGAGAGGGTCGGGAACTCGTTAGCCAAGACACACTGTACTGTTATTATGCACGCTTATTCGGATTACCTCTGTGCTCCGTCCTCTCACCGTCCTCTCCCGCGCTCTCCTCTTTCTATTTCTTCTTTTTCTGCCTCTCCTCCGCCATCCGCTCTCACTCCCTTTCGTATTCCGGCTCCTCTTAATTTCCTTCTTCTCATTCTTACCTCATCGCAAGAAAACGGGCGAGGGAGAGCGAGCGAGCGAGCGAGCGAGCGAGCGAGAGAGAGAGAGAGAGAGAGAGAGAGAGAGAGAGAGAGAGAGAGAGAGAGAGAGAGAGAGAGAGAGAGAGAGAGAGTGAGAGGGGTTAGAAATGAGATCAAATTGTAACGAAAAGGGAAAAGTAAAAATGGAAAGACGTAAGGCGAGAGAGAGAGAGAGAGAGAGAGAGAGAGAGAGAGAGAGAGAGAGAGAGAGAGAGAGAGAGAGAGAGAGAGAGAGAGAGAGAGAGAGAGAGAGAGAGAGAGAGAGACAAAGACAAGGACGAATGTAGATTGAACACGCTGCAATAAATTAACAACAAAAAAAAAGTGTTGACGGTGCTGACGAGATTACCTGAGGGTGCTGAGGGGTCCACGACGCTCTGCTGACGGCGTGGCACTTCAGAGACTCGGCGCCACCAGCACAGCGGTTCCACAATTGAGTGCTCCCTTTAGACACCCCAGGTAGACAATACTTTGCCGAGACACAGGCCTATATTCGGAAACGCTTTGCTCTCTCTCACCATGACTATTTTTCAAGGCCACAGAGATGATTAGCCGGGTTTTCATAATGTAGATATCTTGTTAGTCTGTCACTAGAGTCATAAAAACACCCTTAAAAACCCGTGTAACTTATGTATTCTGAAAGACTTTGCTCTCACCACGACTATTTTTCAAGGCCACTGAGATGATTAGCCGGTTCTCAAGAGTGTTCCTCCTGTTCATAATGTAGAAATCTTGTTGATCTGTCACTAGAGCCATAAAGACATCCTCAAAAACAATCCTTGTCACTTCAAATTAGAATCTAATGAAAGGAGTCGAGGTGCGGACAGAAGGATTTCAGAATGTGGTCCACAGAGAGGAAGGAAGGAAAACGAAACCAGAGACTCTAAATTGCTATCACAGGCAAACGAATATTCCTAACCACTGCGGTCTTTGAAAACAGTGCTATTTGATCACAAAGCGTTTTTAAATAGGTATCCTGTTCTTAAGGGCGTGTCTGGAAATCTAGTGACAATTTAACACGGCTTTTGGATTGTTAACAGGAAAATCAACTACAAAAAGCCGATTGATCATCCCTGCTCTCTTTGAAAACAGTGCTATAAGACAAAAAAAAAAAAAAATAAATAAATAAAATAAATAAATAAATAAAAATAAATAAATAAATAAAAAAAAAAAATAAAAATAAATAAATAAATAAAATGAATAAATAAATAAATAAATATCTCGGTTTTAATGGTTCTAATGGTCCTAATGATAGTTTAACACGGGTTTTACAACAGAAAAAAAAAGCGTCATAATGAAAATTTAAAGCATTTTTAGAAGACGATTTCCATGTCAAAGGTGTTTTCATGATTCAAACGAAATTTCAACAAGGATTCTTTATCACAAAAAAAAAAAAAAAAAAAAAAACCCAGCTGTGAAAAGCCGCCTAATCATCCGTGCGACCTTTAAAAACACCTTAATCAGATTTCAAAGCATTTTAGAATACTGCCTTAATTTTCAAAGATGTGTTCGTGATCCTAGCGATAGTTTAAAACGGATTCTACATCACCAACAAGAAAAAGAACCATGAAGAATCGTCTAATCATTCCTGCGGCCTTTGAAAATCGTCCCATTAGATCCCAAACTGTTTTAATATACGGATCTCGGCTCAAACACGACCTGGCACCCTTTCCTCATGATGCCCAGCGAAAATCTGCTTGCACGGGGGGCGAAATTAATATATTGTCTCAAAGAAGCAGGTGCAAGGAGGGGAAAAAGTGTATACAGCCGAGGGTAAAAGAGAAGAACGACAAAAAATAGCGGCGCATAACACGAAAAGGCTTTTATGAAGAGGATATATTCTGAAACACATTCCAATGTTTTGAAAATTAACCATAAGAAGGAAGAGGAAAAGAGGAGGAGGAAAGGAAAGGTGGAGGAGGAGTAGAAAAGAGAATGACAAAGACGTGGAACAGGAAGAGAAGTGCATGGAAACAAGAGAATAATAAATAAAAAAAAAGTGAAAAGTAAAAGATGAAGAACAGGAGGAATAGGAAGAGGAGCAGAGAAGAAAAAAGAACGAGAAATAGGAGAAGCAGGGCATATAAATAAAAGAGAGAATAAGGGAAAATGAAATACAAAAGATGAGTGTTGCGAAGGAGGAGGAGGAGGAGGAGGAGGAGGAGGAGGAGGAGGTGGAGGTGGAGGAGGAGGAGGAGGAGGAGGAGGAGGAGGAGGAGGAGGAGGAGGAGGAGGACGCAGAAATATGAGAAAATGAAAAAAAGAAATGCAAAAGATGAAAAACAAGGGGAAGAGGAGTAGAAAGAAGAGAAAAAGGAAGAAGCAGAGAAGCAGGAGGAGGAGGAGGAGGAGGAGGAGGAGGAGGAGGAGGAGGAGGAGGAGGAGGAGGAGGAGGAGGAGGAGGAGGAGGAAATATGAGAAAATAATAGAAAACGAAAAACAAAATATGACGAGGAGGAGTAGGAGGAGGTTAAAGGAGGTTAAGGAGGACGAGGAGGAGGAGGAGGAGGAGGAGGAGATGGAGGATGAGGAGGAGGAGGAGGAGAAGGAGGAGGCAGAAACTTGAGCGAATAATGAAAACAGAAATACAGCCATTGCCTCAATAGTTTGGACGATGGAAAACAGACGTAACAACTTCATTGAGATCGAAGACTTGCATGAAGGAAGAAGAGAGAAAATAAAAATAAAAATAAATGAGAAAGATAAGAAAAAGAGAAAATAAGTAAGAAATTCAAAGAGAGAGATAGAGAGAGAGAGAGATGTAAATGGAACAAAAAAAAAGAAAGAAAAGAGAAAATAAGGTATGCATAGAAAAGAAGGAAAATATAAGAAGAGAGAACGAAGGTAATAAAAAAAAGGAAGAGATGAAAATAACTGGGATGAAAATGAAAGCAGGAGAGAAAAGTAAGAAAGAAAGGAGAAAAAGTAAGAAATTCATAGAAATGAGGAAAATAAAAGAAAGAATGAAATAAAAAAAGAAAGATGTTACGAGTTTATAATTAATCAAGATATAGATGGAAGCAAAAGAGAGAAGAGAAAAGAAAAAGGGAAAATAAAAATGGATAGGAGTGAGAGGGAAAAAAATATAAGAAAAAAGAGAAAGAGAATTAAATAAAAAAGAGATGATGTTGCGAGTTTATAATTGGGATGGAGTTGGAAGGAGATAAAAGAAGAGAAGAAGAGGGAAAATGAAGAATGCATAGAAGTGAGGAAAATATAAGAAGAGAGGATGAAGATAATAAAAAAAAGAAGAAAAATGATGTTACGAGTTTATGATTGGGATGGAGATGGAAGCAGAAGATAAAAAAAGAGAAGAAGAAAAAATAAGAAATGCATAGAAGTGAGAGGAAAATGTAGGAAGAAGAGAGAATGAAAATAAGTATAAGAGATGGTGTTATGAGTTTATAATTGAGAAGGAGATGAAAAGAGAAGAGAAGGGAAGAGAAATTATCTTAAGTCAGGCTAGGTTAGGTTAAGTTAGCTTAGGATAGGCTAGGTTAAGTTAGCTTAGGATAGGATAGGTTAGGTTAAGTTAGCTTAGGTTAGGTCAAATTACGTTAAGTTAGATTAGGCTAAGTTAGCTTAAGATAGGCTAGGTTAGGTTAAGTTAGGTTAGGATATGTAAGGTAAGAGGGGAAAAAAAAAAGAAAAAGACAAAAAAATGATGATACAATGAAATGATACAACTTAATTCAAAGGAAAAAAAAGAAAAAGAAGACAACAACGAACAAGAAAGAAAGAAAAAAAGAGAGAAAGAAAGAGAATGGTAAAGAAACTGAAGCAAGGAAGTAAGGGGTGGGGGAGGGAAGCAATCTGAGTCCATGCCGCGGATCCTAAAGGGAACTCACGTGTGGGATCCTGGAGGGAATTCGATCCTAAATAATCCGACGGCGG
>NC_087173.1:8625485-8635485 GCF_035594125.1 Scylla paramamosain
TCTCTCTCTCTCTCTCTGAGGTAGGTGTGAAATGCCACTGGCGATAAAAATTGTATCATTATTCCTCCGATATGTATTTATTCTTCGCAGTTTAGGTGTGTGTGTGTGTGTGTGTGTGTGTGTGTGTGTGTGTGTGTGTGTGTGTGTGTGTGTGTGTGTGTGTTTTCTTTCCCTATTGATAGCACTCATATATTACGTATGTTATGAATGCAAACATACTATATACGTGCAAACCGTGATATGCGGCTCATACACGCACGCACATACGCACACGCACGCACGACACACACACACACACACACACACACACACACACACACACACACACACACACACACACACACACCATAAGTTCTCCCCAAAGGTAAATTTTCACCACCAATACTTCACCTTGCAATATTTCCCCTAAATTCATTTCTCGAGTGACTGATTATGTGTCTAGGTTAGGTTAGTTTAAGTTAGGATAGCTTAGGTTAGGTTTGGTTTGATTAGGTTAGGTTTGGTTAGGTTAGGTTAGGTTTGGTTTGGTTAGGTTAGGTTAAGTTTGGATAGGTTAGGTTTGGTTTGGTAATGTTAGGTTTGGCTAGGTTCAGTTATGGAAAGTTAGGTTAAGTTAGATTAGGTTACGCCAGATTAGTTTTACCTTGAACTGTTTATTGTAAGTTAATTTATGATGAGTTTTGTTAGGTTAAGTTTGATTGGGGTTAGGTTAGGTTAGATTAGTTTATTTGGATTATGTTATGTTAGGTTAGGTTCAGTTATGTTCTGTTAGTTTAAATTAGATAAGTTTAGGTTAGGTTAAGTTTGGTTATGTCGTGTTACGTTATTTTAGATTATGCAAGCTCAGGTTATGTTAGCTTAGTTTAGTTAAGTAACCTTAAGTTAAGTTAGGTTAAGTAATTTTAGATCGCGTTAGGCCAAGGAAAATAATCTGGGAGAAATTTTCAAGGAAGCATCTTGGCGGATGGAATTTACGAGGATGGAATTTAAATAGAAACCACACACACACACACACACACACACACACACACACACACCTAACCAACCATAAATCACCCACAGCATCTCGCAACCAAACCTGTTACTTTCAATATCACCAAGTTTTACAGCTCAATATATCCTTAATTTTTCGCGCCGAGGCTGTGATGCTTAAGTAATCAACGTCGTGAGTGTTAAAAATAAAGACTTTTGGATTGCCTAAGACCCTCAGCTAACGGGGAAGTGAGGGAGAGTGTCTTGCCAGATTAGCGAAGGACGATAACAGGAAGGAGGGATGAAGGAAGGAAGTAGAGGGAAAAAGAGAGAGTATAGTATAGTAAACTAGATGAATGTAGAATGTAGATAAGAGAAGGAGGATGAAGGGAAGAAAGCAAAAGGAAAGATAAAAGGAAAGGAGGGATAAAGGGAGGAAGGAAGGAAGGGAAGTGGCGAAGAAGAGAGAGAATGCAGAAAAGTAAAGGAATGTATAATGTAGATAAGAGAAGGAGAATAAATGGAGGGAAACAGAAGGAAAGATTGTACTGGAAGGAGGGATGAGGGAGGGAAGGAAGTAAATATAAATTGGAAAGGAGGGATGAAGGCAGAAAGGGGAGCAGAGAAAAAAAGACAGATTGTGAAATGTAGGATAAAGAAAGGAAGTAATGGAAAAGAGATAAGGAAAGGAAGGATAAAGGGCGGAAGGGAAGAAGAAGGAAAGAGACTGTAGAATTATGACAATAGGAGAAAAGAAAGGCAGAGAAGAATGAAAGAAGAATGACAATGAGAAACTAAAGAAGAAAGGGAAGAAGAGAGAGAAAAAAACAGGAACACTTGGTAAACGAAGAAGAGGAATGAAAAATGAAGGAGCAAATAGAAAAAGACGAGCAAACCAGACATAAAAATAAAAGAAAGAGAAAACTGGAGAGTAGATAGAGAGAGTAAAATGGCAGATAGGGGATAAAGAGAGAGTAAACGATATACAAAGTAGAAGGAAAAGGAAGGGAAGGGAAGGGAAGGGAAGAGCAGGGTGGAGGGATTTAAGACTGCAGTTTGGTAGCCTGAGTGAAAAACGTTCAGGAAAGGATAGAAGAAGATTGTGATGGATTTGAGGGAGAGAAAAAGGGAAGGAAGAAGGGAGGAGGATTGTACTGGACAGGGAAGAGGGAGAGAGAGAGAGAGAGGGAGAGAGAAAGAGAGAGAAATGTTGAATGATGTTAAGAGATTGAAGGGAGGAAGAGAGAGAATGCTGGAGGTATATTTAGAGGGACAAGGAAAGGAAGGGGAAAGAAGGGGATTTTGAGAGGCTGAATGGAGGGAAGGGACGGAGAGGGGAGAGGAGAGAGGAGATAAGAAGAGGGGGTTAGGAGAGGAAGGAGGGGGAGAGGGATTTTGAAAGGTGAATGAAGGGAAGGAGCAAGGAAAGGAGGGAGGAGATAAGACGAGGGGAGGAGAAGGAGAAGGAGGAGGGGAGAAGATAAGAAGGGAAGAGGGGGAGGGGCGGGAGAAGGGAGGATAAGACAAGAGGGGGGAGGTAGAGGAGGTAGAGGAGGTAGGGAGCGGTAATGGTCTGGGGAGGAGGAGGAGGAGGAGGAGGAGGAGGAGGGGGAGGAAGGGAGGGAGTTTGAGAGACTGGGGGGAGGAGAGAGGAGTGAGAGGAGAGAGAGGAGGGAGGCGGACAGCACTGGTGAAGACTCTCAGTGTGCGGGCAGACTTCCCTGCGACCGCTACACACGGGCGCGAGCACTGCCACCAACACGCACACACGTACACACACACACACGCACACACACACCTGGCCGCTACACTTACCTGCTCTACCACACCTGTTCGCCCTTCACACGGGCATCGGCAACCCCGGCAGGCATGGCGAGGCGGGGCGCTGTGAGTGTAGCAGTGAGGAACGAGCGAGTGAGGTGTTTCTAAAATTTCGGGACAAGTTGGGCAGAAAAGAGATCATCGTGTGTGCGTGCATGCGTGAGTGCGTGCGTGCGTTTGTGAAGGGGAAAGAAACACACCTGCCATTACGAGAAACACACCTGTCCCAAGCACCCGTGTCGCGCCAGTGAGTCCCAACGCGACGGTGAACTGTAGGAATGTGAACTAAAGTGAACCGTCTTGCAGTGAACCAGAGGGAAAGACACACACATACCCACACACACACACACACACACACACACACACCCACACACACAGACACACACACATACACACACACACACAAACTTACATTCCCTCACGCCTAAGTTACAATCATGGCACGAGACACACTACATCCCCGCACACCTCCTCCTCCTCTTCCTCCTCCTCCTTCCTCTGCTCCTCCGCCGATAAGTGAATGAGGGAGGAAGATTTATGAAGTGCGGAGGTGTAGGCACCGAAAACAAATGAAAGCAGTGCATGGGAGAGTGATTCCGTGATTCCTGTGTCGTGATTCCCAGTGTAGCGTGAAGAGAGAGAAGGAGAGAGAGGGAGATAAATAGAGAGAGAGAGAGAGAGAGGGATAGATTTACACCTCACCACCCCTCGCATTGAAGATCCAAAGGCGAAGGCGAGTGACGTAACGTGCCTGTGCTTGTTTCGTCTCAAGGACTGCGTCACTCTTCCGTGAATCCCCGTGAACCTTTCTCTTCCCGTGTCACGTTCCCGTCTCCTTCGCCACCACGCCGCCCCTCGCCCGCTCCAGAAGAAGGATGAGCCTCGCCGAAGGACTCCCTCCCTCCCTCCTGCAGAAGGACAAATAGGTGGTATAAATTGTAAGGATTCCCTAGTTATTTCTTTCCTCATTCCTTCCTTCCTTCCTCCTTCCTTCCTTCTTCCCTTGTCTGTCCATCGAGATCCTTTCCTACCTCATTCGTTTTTTTCTTCTCTCTTCTTCTTCACTCTCTTTTTTGTGTGTTTTATCTCGTGTGCTTCCTTCCTGTCCTCCCTTCCTTCCTTCCTACGGTTCTCCTCTTTCTCGGCACTTCCCTCGCTCTTCCTCTCTTCCTATCTCCTTTACCTCCCATATTTTCTTCTCCCAGGCATCAGGACCCTCACTCTTCTTCTTCCCCTCCTCTCCTCCGCATCCTTTCCTGCTCCTCACCTCCATTATGACACTCCTTCCTTTTCCCTCCTGTCTTAGAATTACGCCTCCTTAGCACACTTTATTTCCCTTATTTTTTTACCCCTTGACAATCAATGCTCGTTCTCTTTTAATACCCGAGACATAATCACCTGTTATTTTTTATACGAAGTAAGAGAGTGAGAGTGAGAGAGAGTTTTCATTCATCATGGTTATTAAGAGGAAGAGTAACGAGATGCAGATTGTAATAAACGACACTTAATAACAAGATATTAAGAGCAGTGCGCATTGACATGATATATAGAAGTGATGCTCTCTTAAACTACCTCCCTGTTTCTCTGTTTTTCCCTCTTTCATCTACTTCCTCCTTCTCTTTCCCACCCTTCTCTCTTTCTCCTCCTTATACTCCTTTCCCTTTCTCCTTCTCCCTTATCCTTTCTTTTTCTCCGATCGTCTCCCCTTTTCCTTCTTCCCTTTCTACTTTGTTCTACTTCACCTTCTCCTCTCTTCTTCTTCTTCTCTTTAACTCCCCCTTCTCCTCCTCCTTCCCTCTTTTCCTTCTCTTTCCCTCTTCTTCCTCTTCCCCCTTCTCTTTCTCATCCTTTCCTTCCCTCTTCTCCTCCTTCTCTCTTCTTCCCCTTTCCCCTTTTTCTCCTTCCCTCTTCCCTCTTCTCTCCTTCTTCTTCTTTCCCTTCTCCTTTCTTCTTCCCCTTTTTCCTTCTCCTTTCTTTTTCTCCTCCTCTATCTTCCCTATTCTCTTTCCCCTTCCCTCTTCCTCCTTCCTCTTACCCCTTCTCTTTCTCCTTAACCCCTTCTTATCCCCTTTTCTCATTCTCCTCCCTCTTCTTCTTACCCCATCCTCCTTCTCCTTCCCTCTTCACCTTCCCTCCCCTCCTTCCCCCTTCTACTTCCTTCTCCCTCTTCTCCTTCCCTTAAGTACCGTAGCGTGGCAAGAGAAGGAGGGAAGGAGGAATTGGTAGTTAGAGATCCGCTTTGTTTTTGCCTCCCTCAGTGACCCTTACAGCCGCCGAGGGGTGGTTGGGCCAGGTACGCCATGCAAGGTTAAGACGCTGGTGCATTATTGGTCTCACGTCCCTGCATCCCTGGGTTCGATACCTGAAATGACTCACGTGTTTTGGAAGAACCCTGGTGAAATTCGTGGTTTGGGTTCGTTTTTTTTTATTGTTTTTTTTTTTTTTTTACGTTTTCTTCCTCTTTCCTTTTTTTCTTTTTTTCTTCTTATGATTCTCTCTCTCTCTCTCTCTCTCTCTCTCTCTCTCTCTCTCTCTCTCTCTCTCTCTCTCTCTCTCTCTCTCTCTCTCTTGTGATGTATTAATACTAATGAACTAATGTATGAATGAATGGATGAATGAATGAGTGAATAAATAAATGAATGAATGAATGAATGAATGAGTCAATCTCTCTCTCTCTCTCTCTCTCTCTCTTTCTCAAAGTGATACTGATGAGATGCAGTTGCGTTTCAAGAGAGAGAGAGAGAGAGAGAGAGAGAGAGAGAGAGAGAGAGAGAGAGAGAGAGAGAGAGAGAGAGAGAGAGAGAGAGAGAGAGAGAGAGAGAGAGAGAGAGAGAGAGAGAGAGACATAAGTGTCACGAAATAGAGAATGACAAGAATAACTGGACAGAAAAAAGGCAAATGAGCAACTTACACAGCGCCAGAGAGAGAGAGAGAGAGAGAGAGAGAGAGAGAGAGAGAGAGAGAGAGAGAGAGAGAGAGAGAGAGAGAGAGAAGAATAAAAAAATCTTAGAGAGAGATGAAGCAGACATTAATTTTCTTTCAGAGGAGACCATTACTTATCTTGTCCTTTCTCCTGCTTCTGCCTCTCTTTCTCTCTCTCCTCCTCTTCCTCCTCTTCCTCCTCCTCTTCCTCTTCCTTCTCCTCCTCCTCCTCCTCCTCCTCCTCCTGCTCCTTCTCATCCTCCTCCTCCTCTTCCTCCTTCTCCAGCTGGTGCCTCGGCCTCACCTTCCTCGTCAAGGTCACCAGTAACACTCAAGACAAACAATTTCCTTCTGCACTGAGCGTGTGTGACTGATTATATGAGAGAGAGAGAGAGAGAGAGAGAGAGAGAGAGAGAGAGAGAGAGAGAGAGAGAGAGAGAGAGAGAGAGAGAGAGAGAGAGAGAGAGAGAGAGAGAGAGAGAGAGAGAGAGAGAGAGAGAGAGAGAGAGAGTTTTTGGAAATATATAAGAGAAAAAAAAATAGGTGACGAAAACCAGGGAGAAAATGAAGGAAAAATGGATGGTAGTGGCAGAATGGAAAGGTCTGAGAGAGAGAGAGAGAGAGAGAGAGAGAGAGAGAGAGAGAGAGAGAGAGAGAGAGAGAGAGAGAGAGAGAGAGAGAGAGAGAGAGAGAGAGAGAGAGAGAGAGAGAGAGAGAGATAAAGCAGAGTACGTACTTAGGTTGTGTCAAAATGCTGAGTCATGATGATGGTGCATATTTCTTTACCTGGCCCAAAGGTGTCCTGGCTCGCAGGTGCACCTCGTTAACGCTTCCCCACACTTTGTAATACTTTAATGAGCCAACTTGGGGAGAGCACTTTCAGGAGACGGAAGTAAATAAATGCAGCTGCAACTTCCTAATTCCTAATGTTGTTCATCCGGAGAGCGAGAGCGAGAGAAAGAGAGAGAGGGAGAGGAAATGCTTGAGTGCCTCGCTTCCATCACGCCTAATTTACATGGATAAACACACGACCTCTTGCAAGTGGAGATTACCCGTTTTTTTCTTCCTAAATGAGAAACACGTGAACAAATTAATTCATCTTGCTACAGACCGTGTTTATGGCGAGAAAGAAAGAGGAAATGAAAGGTGACGTGTATTTTTATTTAGTTTTGAGTGTTTTTTTAATATCATGTGGTGTGTCGGATGGTGATGTTTTTCTTGCTTTTTTTTCCTTGATGTTGGAGTGCACTCTTAGGAAAAGGAAACCCACATTTCATTACTACAGTTTTTTTTTTTGGTTTGCTTTGGGTTCGGTTGGTTTGGTTTGGTTTAGTTTGGGTTAAGTTAGGTTGAATTGTTGTTGTTGTTGTTGTTGTAGTACTCAAAAAGAACACAAAGAATGATAAAACAGCAGCAGATCTATTGGATTCCACGAGGCTGTCTGTTATACGCTACACTAATGAAATCTAAAGTAAAAGATGCAAGATAGTAAAGGTGAAACTTCCTCCTTTTCTCTTCTTCCTCCTTTTCCTCCTCCATTTTTCACCTTCTCCTGGTTTCACTACTGCTACTACCACTACTATTAAAAGACACCACTGACATTATTGCTACAATAAATAAAACAAGTACGTAATAGCATGTTTAATAATAGTAGTGATAATAACAACAATACTGACGATAATAACGATATGTCAACTACCACCACCACCACCAGCCACCACCATCACTACCACCACCACCACCACCACCATCACCAAGAACACCAATAGAAACGACGACCATAATTTCCTCTTTATCCCCACCGACCACCCTCTCCCTCTCTCCCTCGTGAGTGTCTCGGTGACCTGACCTGACCTTCGCTGGCCTCACGTCTGGTCAGAGTCATGGCGGGCGGCGGTTGGTCAGCTTCAAGTGAATATCTATCTTGGAATAACAAATCTATCGAGGATACAAGGGAGTTTTTCCGCGCGGCTCAGGCTAACTTCTTTAAAAATGTCGATTCGGGTTTAAACTTTGAGCCCGAGACCTCCTCCGTAACCACATCCCCGGCAAAGCGCGCGAGACTCAATGCGGGAAGACACCGTGAACGAATATTAACCGTGTGAGTGAAGACAGGGATGACAACAACCGCATTAGTCTGTCTCTCTCTTCCCCGGGTTCTCCTCCTCGGGTCCTTCTCCTTCTGTTCCTACTCTTTCTCTTCTCCTTCCTGCATTTCCGGGCCTCTGTCTCTTCGTGGGAGTTTGAGACAGTCCACGAGGCACCTTAGGCTCTCTTGTGCCTTGTTATCTTTTGTTTTACTGCTGCTGCTGCTGACACTGCTATAGTTTTTACTTCTGCTGGTGCTTCTCCTTTTCCTACTTGCCTACTGCTGCTGTTACTGCTGCTTTTGTATTTTTCCTGCTACTTCTCCTTTTCCTACCTTCCTACTGCTATTTCTACTATTCCTATTGTTTTTGCTTCTTCTGCTACTACTACTACTTCTTTTCCTACTCTTCTACTGCCGCTACTACCGACACTGCTATTGCTTTTGCTTCTTCTGCTACTTCCTTTCCTATCTGTCTACTAATGATACGTCTGCTGTTGCTGGTACTACTGCTCCTGCTATTACTACTATCACTAGTACCACCAGTACCTTTCCTTTCCTACTTATCATTCCTCGAGCTAATAAAAGAAGCAACGTACAGAGTAAAAAAAAAAAAAAAAAAGGCATGTGAAAAAAGGGAGAAGGTAAGGGAGAGGAACACCAAAATGACAGTGGGCAGCGTGGGTGATGGGAGAGGAGGACAGGCTGTGAGAGGGTGAGAGTGGGAGGGTGAGAAGCAGGTCACGCACGCCACGCTGACTCCTGACTCTGATTCCTGACCCTGAATTCTGCATTAGGGGCAAGTTATAATTCACTCTGACACACATTCATCTCACGGTCACGACACATGGACGATACCTGAGCAGATAAAAATGAAATACACAGGTAAAAATGTATACCAGAGTCTCCATTTGCCTCCCATTTATCGTCATTAAGGTGTAGTTTGCTATAATGTAATCTGACGTCTGTTTATATTAAGGGCACGACTGCTGGACGATACCTAAGCAGAAAAAAAAAAATAGTAACTCACAGGTAAAAATCCATACTAGAATCTCCATCTGCTTCCTTTCTCTAGTCAATATGAAAGTAATTTACTATAATTTGCTATAATCTTATTTGGCACCTGTTCATTTTATGGTCATGACACCTGGGCAGTACCTGAGAAAAAAAAAAAAAAAAAAAACACACACACACACACACACACACAGGTAAAAATCTATACTAAAATCTCCATCTACTTCCCTTTTCTCGTCAGTAAGCTGTAATTTGCTATAGTTTGATTTGACACCTGTTCATTATTAAGGGCACGACACCTGGCCAGTACCTGACTGTGTTTCTTTCTGCCTGTAACTTTAAGTCTTTGAAGTGGGTGGTTCCAAGACGCTTCTATAAATTTTGAATATTCTTTTTGAGAATTCTCTTTTTAAACTGGCATTTCAGTGGAAAGAAAAAAAAAACTTGGGCGAGAATAAAAAGAAAAAAAAAAAAAACATTTGCAACTCCAAAGAGATTAGAAGAACTAGATGATTGCTTCGATTCAGTTTATGTATATGGATGGAAAAACGTTCAGGGGGAAAATGTCCAGAGGGGAAAATGTTCAGAGGGGGAAATGTCAGTGGGGGAAATGTCAGTGGGGGAAATGTCCTACACTCGTCCTTCCCTACATCAGTATAGTATAATTCACTTCAACACCTGGCCGACACACCTGAGCGAGGATGAGAACACAAAAATCAACACTAAATCACCTTTCACAGCACAACTCAAAACCAGAAGTGACGTCACAGATTTCAAAGCTATTAGTCCAATTGCAAAATGCACAGCGAGTGAAATTAAATAAAAGGGAGTCACTTTGGTATCTCATGAAAGTTAATAAAATCTGTGACGTTATTTCTAACCGGAACTGTGCATCTATTTAACGTTTTCATAATTTTATCACTAGAATCGAGTTTCATCATATTCATCAATTTTTTTTTCCATCAGTTAGATATAATTTACTTTAACACCTAGCCAATACACGTGAGTGAGGATGAGAGAAACACAAAAATCAACAATGAATCAACTTTCACGTACGTAAAACCCAAACCGGAAGTGATGTCACGGATTTCAAAGCTATTAGTCCGATTGCAAAAGCGAACAGTGAATGAAATGTAAAGGGAATCCTAACACTACCTCATGAAAAGGGAATCATAACAATATCTC
>NC_087173.1:8640485-8645485 GCF_035594125.1 Scylla paramamosain
AACAGCGTGGGGAATTAATGGTCGTTTATTAGTAAGCAATTCGGGCCGTGCAGGGGACTCGCAGCACCAGTAACCCTCAGCAAGGCGGCCCAGTGAGGAAATCCTTACAAAACGTAACCTAACTTGACCTGAGCTAACCTAACCTAACCTATATCTACCCTACCCTACTCTAACCTAACATACCCTGGCCTGACCTAACCTAACATAACCTGACCTAACATATGCTGAAGTAATGTAACCTAACCTAACATAACATAATCTGATGTAACCTATTCTGGAGTCACGTAACGTAACCTAACATAACATAACATGACCTGATCTGACTTAACCGAGTTGACCTAATCTAACATAACCTTACCTAACATCTCATTAATTAACGTAACCTAACTTAACGTAATCTGACCTAACATAACCTGAAATAACGTCACGTAACCCAACAAAACCTGACCTGAACCTGATCCTATTTAACTTAACTTAAGCTGACATGATCTTACCTAATCTGATCAAACAAGCTAATCTAATCTGGCCTTACCTAATCTAGTGTAACCTGACTCGACCTTATCTAACATTTGACCTGGCTTGACATAAATTAACTTAATTTAATCTAACCTTATCTAACATAACGTAACTTAACCTGACTTGATTTAAGCTAAATTAACCTAACAATATCTAACAGAGGCTAACTTAACGTGACCTTACCTAACCTAAAAGAAATTGATCTGATGAAACCTATAATTTACCTAACTTGATCCGAACTAACTTACCCTAACCAAACCCAACCTAATCCGACCTAACCTAACCTAACCTAATCCGACCTAACGTACCCTAACCTAACCTGACGTAACCTACCATACTTTATCCAAAAATAGGAGAAAATTCACTTTAATCATTTTGTATTAGTGTCCGATAAGTGAGTGATGCAATTTGGACACTTCCTATGAGGGCGGTGCGTGAGTAGAGCACATTGGACACTGTTTGTAAGGAAGACACGTGAGTCAGGGAATCTGGACACTTTGAGGGCTATAAGTGAGTGAGGTAAGTAATTCTGTCACTGTTTATGAGGAAGATACGTTGAGTTCAGCCATTTTTCCTCATTTCTTTGCATAATTCACGGCTTGGTTGGCTGTAAAGTTACCACTGGAAATAAAGGCAGCCCCGCAATACTATTTGTAAGTCTAGGCGAGTCATAAATTCAGAGACGAGATTTATGTCCGCGCGTTGCAGTCAATATTTTTCAATTTCTTTACGCCATAAGCAGATTCTCGCGCCGATGTAAAAGTTACGGCGCCGTCGCAGAAATGAATTTTACGTACGGATCGGTTGCTTGTAAACTTAATGCTGAATATATTAACGCGCAATTCCGGTCGTAAGTTGAGTCCACTCGTAAAGCAGAAACATCGCATGATTTATTTCGTTAATGTTTTAGTCGATATTTATTCTATTTTCTTTCCTCCGTAAGCAGATTCTCGTTCCTTACTGAAGTTAATGACCCGTCCATCATTTATGTAGAAAAATGTATCTATTTACTACCTCCCGCTTGTAAAGTTTGTAAAGTTAACATTGGGAATTAGGACAAACACGCAACAGTTTTTTTTTCTTTTTTATGATTTTGGATAGGTCACATATCAGAAAGAAGTAATTTTTATAGGTCACAAATCAGAAAGAAGTAATTTTGATAGGTCACAAATCAGAAAGAAGTAATTTTGGTTAGATAAAAAATTAGAAAGAGGTAATTTTGGATAGGTCACAGATCAGAAAGAAGTAATTTTGAATAGGCCGCAAATCAAGAAATAAAAGTAATTTGGTTAGGTTACAAATTAGAAAGAAGTAATTTTGGCTAGATCTCAAATTGGAAAGAGGTAATTTTGGTTAGGTTGCAAATTAGAAAGAGATAATTTTGGTTAGAAGACAAATTAGGAAGTAGTAGCTTTGGTTAGGTCACAAATTAAGAAGAGGTAATTTTGGATAAGTCGCAAATCAGAATGACGCAATTTTGGTTAGATCACAAATTAGAAACTTAGATAAAATATGTGATTTATGAGTGTTTGAGTCCATACCTTATAATCTCGTGTTGGCATAAGCAGGTATCATAAAAAAGACAAGTTGCTCCCTGCCTTGGACACACCTTGCAGAGTTGGAAAGTTATGACTGAAAATATAAACACAGTATAATTTTAAGGCAAAGCAGTAAAATAGAGAGAGAACGTGATTTACTGGTGTATGTATAGTATGAACCTTTCAATTTCGTCTTGATGTATGTATGTAGATGCTTTATGGGAAAAGTGAAGGTACCATGCATTCCTCTCGTCGCATAAATAAACTTAAGACATGGTTTGAAAAGTTAGTCCTTCAGGGGATACTCGTTGTTAGTTAAAGAGAGGAGTGTCAAGACGCTTCCATTCCTGATTTGGTTCTTACCTCGGAATTCTTTACTTTTACTTTTTGGGAGAGACAATTAGACAACTTTTTAAAATTTTTTGTCTGAAATCGCTTTTGTCCTGGCCCGCCTCTCTTGTGCACGAAAATAAATGAAATAAAAACGTAGTAACTTTGAATAAACTCGACATATGCTTCGTTGTAAATTCAGTCCCTCAGCATAAGTGACGCCCTGCTCGACTGTAAAGCTACCTCTGAAAGTATAGGCAGGAAATGTGTACTAGTTGTCAGTTTAAGAGAGGAGTCATGAAAATGAATCAAGAAGTGATGTAGTAGCAGTGCTCGGATCAGGATCTTTCGTGTCCACTTCGGAAAATATCGTCACTCTCATAAAGAAAGTCAAATTTCGCCGATTTCAGGATTATTACTTAGACTCGTTTCTCATCACGTGGTGTAGTTACTGGTACAGTCAACTTTGTCTTGCCCAGGCTGTCAGTGGTCCAAAATTTGACTCAATATTTTTTATTTATTTTTTATTTTATCATGAAAGTATCAAAATGAGTTTTTTTTTCCCATCTCAATTTCCGGAAAAAAGTATAAAGAATGACGAGCGGTTTGTTTATGAAAATACAATTATGAAAAACTGCATAAATAAACAAAGGTACTGCCCATT
This sequence comes from Scylla paramamosain, assembly GCF_035594125.1. Lineage (NCBI taxonomy): Eukaryota > Metazoa > Arthropoda > Malacostraca > Decapoda > Portunidae > Scylla > Scylla paramamosain. The sequence continues at coordinate 8,643,534 of NC_087173.1, forward strand.
ACTTATGCACGAGAAATAAATGTGATTGCATAAGTGTTTTTCTACCTCACTTTTTCGGGAACGGAGATTTATCAAATATTTTTCCCTTCCTGCAAATTTTTCCCGCCCGTACCTGGCCTCCGTAAAAAAAAAAAAAAAAACAATAAAAAAGCTATAAAAGTGGATTTAGAATTATACCATCCATCACCTGTCTCTTATAATTTAATGAGACTATACTGCAGAGTAGCGAAAAATTTAGCAGACCTTTGTTTTACCTTCCCACCAAAATTTTACGTGTCACTGGCTGGCCTTTTTTGGATTTGAAATCAGTAAAAAGATATAAAAGAGAATTCAGGACCATCTATCACTTGCCTCTTATGGTTCAGTGAGACTAGAGGGTAACGAAAAAATTGAGCATATCTTTTTCTCCCCTTTGTGGTGTACCTACCGAGCCTTTTCGGACTTAAATCAGAAAAAAAAAAAAAAATAGAAACGGAAATTGAGAACCTTCTATTACTTATCTCACGGAAAACTGATCAGGTTCGTTTTCCATCCCCTCTTTTTCGTGCCTTTAAACCTAGAAATTAATGAAAGAAGACATTATAGAAGTGAGTGTAGAATTAAACCGTCGATCATTTGCCTCCCATAATTCAAATAGTTAGATAAATTAAACGAGCTTCACGTATTTATTTAGCTTACCATTTTCTCGTATTTTTAGTTAGCCTTCACACGTATAATTAATAAAAAAAAAAAATGAATGAGTGAATGTAGAAATAGACCGTCTATCAACTGACCTTTGAAATTCATTGAGTACAGAGCAAGAGGAATTTAAGATGTTTTATTTATTTTTTACCATTTTTCATGTCCTCAGTTGATCTCCACACAAAAGAAAATAAAGAAAAACAAAAGAAAAACAAGAGAAGAACAAAAGAAAACAGTATGGAAGTGAATGTAGGATTGTACCGTCTATCAATTACCTCTTATAATTCATTGAGAGTATAGAGTAAAAGAAATTTCAGGAGCTCAATTATTTATTTCTTTTCTTTTTTTTTTTTTCTGTCATTTTTTACGTCCTTAGTTGGCCTCCACACAAAATATTAATAACCAAGATATAAAATAATTAGTGTAGGAATATACCATTTACCAGTTGCCTCTTTGAATTCAATGAAACAATGCAGTAATAGAGGCTGAAAAAGCTTTATGTATTTACTATTGTTTTTAATTTTCATGTTACTAGTTGGCTTTCACACGTAAGATATTAATAAATATAAGATTGTAACGTCTATCAATTGCCTTTTATAATTCAATGAGAGTATAGAGGAAGAGAAATTTATCAAGCTTTTAATTCATATATTCATTAACCTATCTGTTTTGCTTTCCTCGTGTTCCTCGTTGGCCTTCACATATACAAATTAATAAAAAAAAAAAGATACAAAAGTGAACGTAGCATTAGAACATCTATCAGTTGCTTTTCAGTTCAAAAAAACTACAGAGAAAGAGAAAATTAACAAAATTATTTATTCATTCATTTATTTTCCATTTTTCGTGTCCGTAACTGACCCTTTTCACGTATAAAATTAATAAAAAGAAAAAAAGTGAATTAAGCATGAAAGCATGTATCAAATGACTTATAATTCATTGAAAGTAAGAGAAATTGAACAAACTCTAAATTTATTTACTCACTTATCAATTCATTTTCATATTTTTTCCTGCCACTAACTGTATTAAACTATATAAACGTGAATGAAAGGTTCAAAAGCGTCTGCCACACATCAATAATTTACTGAAGTCATAGAGGAACGTACCTATTGAAGTGACACGATCATTTCCCTCGTCTCTACCTGTACTCAAGGACTAATTAGGCCAACCTGCAATTACCTCACTAACTTGCTTCCTCCCATGACTTCCCAGAACTGTGGGGGGGAGAGAGAGAGAGAGAGAGAGAGAGAGAGAGAGAGAGAGAGAGAGAGAGA